>NC_090776.1:30997349-31192518 GCF_040054535.1 Antennarius striatus | reverse complement strand
ATTTATTTCGAAAGACAAGTCAATACTGTCAATTCGTCTTGAAGGATCTGTAGTTGTGAAGCCCTCCTCTGGACGTAATGGGTTACTACAACAACATTAAAATAAAGTTACACGTTGCTAGATCGTCAATAGCTTCCGGTTGGGACTACCAAAATACTTTAAATTTGCGGAAATAACGTGTTTTTCCCCATATTTTTTTCAAATATGACACACAATGCAACCTTCTCTTTGGTTTTGACCCGGAAATTTAACCCACAATGTTAACACTTTTACACAAGAACCTAATAGATTTTGACAATTAAAGAATTTATTCACTTCAAACTGCCTACAAGTCTTAATTTGCACGGTAATAATCGTTCAAAAATGATGTCAAAACATCAAAAACTTTTCACTAGTTTTTGGTCGTACTTTTCTCCTGAAATTGAGTCAAATACATTTCCTCTTAGATTGATGTACTGTACCAGTGGTTCACATCCAACATGAACTGTTATTTGTAGGAGACATGATTGGATTTATGGGTATTTTGTAGGTGTTATGATGGTGTAAACACCGTGTTGTTGTTGTTGTTGTTGTTTGTGATGTTGTTTGTGTGATCATATTAATGAGGGAATAAGTGGGTCAAATGGATGTGGCCGTGAATGTTAATACAGGTGAAGTAGGACGTTAAGAAAGTTCTTGAAGACGTTTCGTGTCTAATCAAAGAGACTTCTTCAGTTCTGAACTGAAGAAGTGGACTGACTTAATCAGCTTTGGATCACCATGACCTGGATAACTGAAAACCTACACAGAGAACCACACAGGTGAAGTAGGGGCACCTGCTCACCTGTGTGGAGAGGGGGTGAGCGGGGCAGCTGGATTTTTGTTGACCGTAACACAACGCTATTTCCGCTCTTATCACTGCACTATTTTCTGTGATCACTACGATTATGAGTTTGTGCAGTTTCAGGAGTTGATTATTCTTTTTCGTTAATAAGGAGTTATTAGTTGGGCAGTGATTTTTCCTCGAAGCACGTCCGACAAAGGAAGGCTCCGGCATCAGCCTCTCAGAGACTCTTTGGTTTTTGAAGTCACTACCAGTTGTGTTTCTGAGGATTCATTTTATTGAACAATTTCAACCGTCTCAACGGACCAGTGTGAATAAAGCTCAAAGCTGAATATTTCAGAAGAATCACAGCGAACATGAAGGAGAAGAGGGACCAAAACAAGAAACTAGATTTAATATTTAAATAGAAGTCCTGACACCAGTGAACCTAGACATGAGGGTCAGACCGGATGGATTAGAACCGGTTCCATCTGAAGTCCTGACAGGATGAAAAGGTCCTGGATCACACAGTGTTAGTCAAGGGTCACCCAACACTAACCAAAACTGTGATCCCATCAGATACCTATAACCCCATCAGCTAATCCTCACCCAAACCCTTACCATAGCTCCCATCAGCTAACCCTAACCCCAACACCAAACCCTAACCCGAACAGCTAACCCAAACCCTGTCCTGCTCAGCTAATCATAAACCCATTAACCAACACCAACTCAAACCCACCCCTATCAGTTAACCCAAGCCCCATCAGCCAATCCCAACCCTATCAGCTTACCTTAACCTCACCCAAACAATATCAGTTAACCCTAACCCAAACAGTAACAAGATCAGCTCACCCTAGCTCCAACCTGTAACCCCAAGCCCTAACCCTAACCTCTGACACTTCGGAAACAAGAGCTTATATCCTAGCTAATTAAAAGTGTCAAACATGTTAGAGGTTCTGGAGATAAAGTCAGAGAGGCCAGACTGAGATGGTTTGGACATGTCCAGAGGAGAGATAGTGAATATATTGGTAGAAGGATGCTGAGTTCTGAACTGCCAGGCAGGAGGCCTAGAGGAAGACCAAAGAGGAGGTTTATGGATGTAGTGAAAGAGGACACGAAGGTAGTTGGTGTGAGAGAAGAGGATGAGAAGACAGGGTTAGATGGAGGACACTGATTGGCTGTGGAGACGCCTGAAGGGAAAAGCCCAGAGGAGGAGAAGAATTACAGGTGTCAAACAAGATGTTACAAGTCCATTAATTTTTTACTTACGTAATTTATTTCACAAAAGAAACACTATATATCACATCTAGACAGATAAAAGTAGTTCAAAGTAGTTTGGCTGGGGGTGGGGGGCCGGGGGGAAGAAGGTCTCCTCTCTGGACATGACAACAGGCGAGCCCAGAAGCGCTTCTTCCTCTTTGGCTTCTTTTTCTGGAGCTCCTGAGAAGAGACGTCACAGCCATTGTAACATTACCAAATAGTCATGACAAAATTAATAGTCATAGCAACTGTGACGGAGCGGTAGAGAGCGCTCCGTCCATCACCGTCCATCGTCGCTCCGCCCGCCTCTCTCTCACGCAGGAGAGCGGCTGGAGCGGAGCTGTCTTTTTTCTGGCAGGACCGCAGGAGCGGTCCCGCTCAGACTGTTTTACATACAGTACATTCGTGGGTGAGTTATCCACCAAACTGTCGCGGTGGTGCGTCGGGGGTGCACACCCGGCGCCCATGCGTGCTTCCCAACTACAAACGCTCACCTGTGGATGCGGTGTTGCTCCGCCCCTGGAGTGGGCCAAACCGAGGCTCTACGGAGGTGAGCCTTAAATAGCGCTTTGTGGCGCGCTATTCAGACAGGACTGTACCATTTGGTACGTTGTTGGACTGTTTGTATTTTGTCGACTTTTTGCTTTATGTAAACAGCCATATGAGGGGCATTTATGTTTTATTCTGTTCTGGTTTTATTTTGTGAGAGGTTTTTCTGTTTCTAGTTTATTATATTAGCTATTGTAAAAACAACCCCGTTCAATTAATGTTGGTATGCCAGGGGAGGGGCATGGGGTTATTTAAGGGCTGCATTTTTGTTTCATGGGGGGAGGTGGTAGTTGGAGTTGGCATTGATAATAGTCGGAGAGTTAGAGTTGCAAGGAGCTATAGTGGAGCGATTTGTAAATGGTCATTGTTGTGGATTTCCTCTGTATATACTTCTTTTTGTTGCACTGGGTTGTTGGTTTGGGACATTTTATTTCCACTGTAAATATTTTTTCACTGGTTATTGTGGTGTGAATAAAAACCCCACCAAAAATCAAACTTGCGGCTGCGCCATCAAGTTATTTCTTTACGGCATACACAAACCCGTCACGGCAACATTATCAGATTGTCTGTTACTATTTTAAATATTGCTGTGACTGACACTTTATTAATCCCGGAGGAAATTGCACATATCCACTGCTCAGGCGTTATATAATGAATAAATACTGGATAAACACCAGGAGAAAAAAACAGACACCACAGGGCATACCACAGGACATACCACAGGACATACCACAGGACATACCACAGGACATACCACAGGACATACACTACACTAACAGACACATGTAGCATTATCAGGACATATACTAAACTATAAAATATAAACGATATAAAATTTAAATATAAACAGTACAACATTAAATAAAATCTGTTCAACCCCATGCTGACCTCGCCACCTCCCCCCCACTCCTCCTGACAGAGTCATTGAACCCCCTGATGGCACGGGGCACGAAGGAGGACCTCAGCCTCTCTGTGGAGGCGCTGTGTGACAGCAGTCTGTCGCTGAAGGTGCTTCTCTGCTGGGAGAAGGTGGTGTGTAGGGGGGGCTGGTGTTGTTCATGATAGTCTTAACTTTAGACATGGTCCTGCTCTCCAGAACTGTCTCCACAGAGTCCAGGCTCAGCCCGACCACTGAGCCGCTCTGATGATGAGTCTGTTCAGACGGTCCATATCTCTTTTCCTGGCAGTGACGGGACCCTCCTCAGCTGCAGACTGAGGTTGAACAATCGCTGCAGGGGGTCCCCTAGTTCCGAACCACAGGCTTGGAGGAGTCTTGGGGAGACCTTATCCAGTCCAGCCGCTTATAGGGACGGAGCCTCCTCAGCGTTGTCGTCACCAAGTCTGCAGTGATGACGGTCTCGGTCGTGGTGGGAGCAGGAGGACGTGGTGAGGTTGGAAGTCCAGTGGTTGAGGTGGTAGCAACATTATCAAATAGTCATAGCAACTGAACATTCAAACCCCTTAAAGAACTGAAGGCTTGTGACTCTAGAACAAGAAGGCTCACCTGTGGCAGGATGTCGTCCTGTTCAGAGGAGTGGACCTCCATCTCCTTCTGCACCTCCTCTCTCACATCAACTAGCTGCTTCTCCACCTGCTCCTTCTGTTCAGCCAGCTGCTTCTCCATCTGCTCTGTCTGCTCAACCAGCTGCTTCTCCAGCTCAACCAGTTGCTTCTCCAGCTCAACCAGCTTCTTCTCCAGCTCAACCAGCCGCTTCTCCAGCTCAACCAGCTGCTTCTCCATCTGCTCTGTCTGCTCAACCAGCTGCTTCTCCAGCTCAACCAGCTGCTTCTCCAGCTCAACCAGCTTCTCCTCAAGCTCAACCAGCTGCTTCTCCAGCTCAACCAGCTGCTTCTCCAGCTCAACCAGCTGCTTCTCCACCTCAACCAGCTTCTTCTCCAGCTCAACCAGCTTCTTCTCCAGCTCAACCAGCTTCTTCTCCAGCTCAACCAGCTGCTCCTCCATCTGCTCTGTCTGCTCAGCCAGATAACCAGTAATATTGTGAGGGGGCGTGAAGGTGGGACAAGTGAGGATGGTGGCAGGGTGGCTGAGAGAGCAGGTGGAGTGATGGGTGAGAGTGGGGCGACGCTCAGCGAGTTGGGTGAGGTGACGGTTGTGGGGGGTGAGAATGGGGGGCTGACAGATGAACAGGGGGAGGATGGAGAGGTAATGAGTGAAATGGATGAGTTTATGGAGGTGGTAGGTGAACTGGGTGAGAAAGGTACACTGGGTGAGACTAAGGTGGTGACAGGTGCAGTGGGTGAGAATAGGAGGGAGACTGGTGATGAAAATGAGAATGTTGAGACAGGAAACCAGACAGGTACTGAAGATATCACAGACGACCATTCGTCTGGATGGATTCCTGTTCCGACCAGGCGGCGCGGTGAGCGGAAGAATGTTTTAAAGCTGGCCGGATTGAGGTCCCACCGAGTGTTCCAGACAGTAGTGACAGTGATGGATGGATGTCTGATTGCAGTGACTTATCTCCTACTCCAGTCACTGCCAGTCAACAGCACGATTTGTACCCTGAAAGAATGTTTAAATTGTTTTTACAACAAACTAAAGGCATGAAAGGTCTGAATCTAGAACAGTTTTTTCCTGATAAATTCATTTTTTATAATTCGGCAAAACAACTTATTAAAAACAGAGCCACATCAGAACTCAGTGACCAAGAGATATACCGACTCAAAAAAAAATGAGTAAAGTCCGTAAACAACAGCTTTCAATTTTACTTTAATTATTTTTCCTATTTAGTTATTTTAAGGTCCCTTCAACTTTCCCCTCATCATGAATTCTTTTAGAGAGGGGACGTTAAACGTAAATGGAGCCAGAGAAGAAAGGAAAAGGGCTCTGGTCTTTGACACAGCAAGGAGGAAAACTATTGATGTTCTGTTTCTACAAGAAACACACAGCGACGAGAACAATGAGGTGGACTGGATGAAGGAGTGGGAAGGACAGGTGGTCCTGAGCCTCAACACCACGCTGAGTGGTGGGGTGGGCTTCCTGTTCTCTAGAACCTTTAACCCAACATCTCTAGAGATCGAGCGGGGGCTACAACTGTGGAGGCAAAGACTCTCCGGGAAGGAGAGAAGCCTCCTCCTGGACTAAAGTACAGGGACTGTGCCAGACAATAAAGATCCTTTCCCAGAGGTCCACATCAGTCCCTGTTTGGAGAGCTGGAGGGTCCTCTCCTCGGAGATGAACGAGAAACCAGCCTGCACACAGCCCAAAAAAAAAAAACTGTACAAATTCTGTGTAAAAGTGAACAAGAAAGACCTGTGTGACAGAGCCCCCACTACCTGGGCCAACAGGATGAGGGAAGTGGACCTGACCCACAGTGGAGACTTCTGTACAAACCCCCCCTCAAGACAAAACCATCCGACCACTAGTGGAGACTTTTACATGGTGCCATCGGTTCCAATGCTTTATCTCTGTTTTTAACCCTGCGGTGTCCAGCCAGTGTCCCTTCTGTCCCCTTCAGGAGACAGTCTGTCATGCTTTTAGTGAGTGTTGGAGACTTCAGTGCTCTTCACTCTTCTAACGAATGTTTTTAATCTCTTCTTCTTCTTCTTCTTCTGTGTTTTAAGTCCTGTACTTTGAATATGAATGGAGCATATACAACATGGAGACAAGAGCCTCTGTTTTTAGTTTGATAAATGTTAGTTTTCTTCATTCAGGAATGTTTTTGATGTGAATTTCTTTTTGTGTGAATCTCTTTTGGTTTTGTGTCAGTGTGATTATCTTGTAATTTGGCTTTTATGAATAAATGTATTCTTTAAAAATCAAAAAAATCTCATTCTGCTCAGAAAGCTGCGTCTCTATCTGCTCCTTCTGCTCAACCAGGGATCAGGTAAAGGGTTCCTCATTCTTGGTGAGCATCTCCATTAGTTGCTCCTCTCTCTTGACGGCCATCCCCTGCTGGCGCTCCATTGCCAGCTTTGTGTCTTGCAGCTCGTACAAGGTGTCCCTGTATTTTCTGGCACGCTGGTTGGCCATCGTGAGCTACAGCTCCTTCTCCTCCAGAAGGTCGTTGAGCCGGGTCACCTCCTTCTTGTGCTCCTGAAGTATCTTCTCCTGCTTTTCTGTCTGGGAGTGGAGGCTCTTGTGAAGAAGAGCAATCTGCTCCTCTCTGCTTGGGCTTTCCAGCTCCATCTCTGCCTGCTTCTTCTGCATCTCGTCCATCGCCATCGTGACCTTTTCGTATTTCACCTGGAGGGCACGTAGCCTGCCATCAACAGCAGTGATGTTCTGACTCCCCTCCGCTATCTGCTCCTGTGCCCCGCCCAGGTTCTCGGCTGTGGGCGTTACATTTTTATCCTTTACAGGTGTGGAAGAAGTGAATGATTACAGTTTTAGGAAGATAACACAAAGTCAGTCAGCAGTCGTTGGACTTGTGGAGAACTGCAGCACATGAACGTAACAAGTCAAATGAGAGGCAGGTGAAGTAAATACTAGAACGTTTTCGGTGGAAGGTCTCCTCCCCTCTGGAGCATTCTTCTGTTCCTCCTCCTGGCTCTGCTGTTCGTCTCTGGGGGGCGACAGAGGCTGCTGACGGGATCAGCTGTTCACGAGAGTCATGTCAGTGAAGAAGAACTGCATGTTAATGACGTGTCACATGTTAATGATGTCATCCAACTGGAAAATAACCAGTTTAATTTTGAAGGATGTTTGTTAGTTTGTTTCTTAGCACAATTACCATTATCCACGTTATTCAGCACCATTATTCCACAATCAATCACACATCTGACATTGTCCACGTTCAATAGGTCATTACTAATCAATAAATAAATCAAATTTTATTTATAAAGCGTTTAATCACATCAACAGACATTTCAAAGGTAATAAAGTTGAGACTAACAGGCAAATTTGTGATAAAAAATCAAAACAAACTGTGTATTTTTTATTCATTTTCAGAGAAACACACCTAATATATATACTGTATATGTTACGTTAAATAAATAACATATTTAGTTCAGAGGAGAGTTTGTAAAAGTCTAGAGGTGAGGTGGTTCTGGAGGTGAGGTGGTTGTGGAGGTGATGTGGTTGTGGAGGTGAGGTGGTTCTGGAGGTGATGTGGTTCTGGAGGTGAGGTGGTTGTGGAGGTGATGTGGTTGTGGAGGTGATGTGGTTGTGGAGGTGATGTGGTTGTGGAGGTGAGGTGGTTGTGGAGGTGAGGTGGTTGTGGAGGTGATGTGGTTCTGGAGGTAAGGTGGTTGTGGAGGTGAGGTGGTTCTGGAGGTGAGGTGGTTGTGGAGGTGATGTGGTTCTGGAGGTAAGTGGTTCTGGAGGTGAGGTGGCTGTGGAGGTGATGTGGTTGTGGAGGTGAGGTGGTTGTGGAGGTGATGTGGTTGTGGAGGTGAGGTGGTTGTGGAGGTGAGGTGGTTGTGGAGGTGAGGTGGTTCTGAAGGTGATGTGGTTGTGGAGGTGAGGTGGTTGTGGAGGTGATGTGGTTGTGGAGGTGATGTGGTTGTGGAGGTGAGGTGGTTCTGAAGGTGATGTGGTTGTGGAGGTGAGGTAGTTGTGAAAGTGATGTGGTTCTAAAAGCCTAAACTAACTTTGATAGACATTAAAGCGTCAAAGCCTAAAGCGTCAAAGCGTCTCGATGACGTCATAGAGATGATTTGCTGCTTTGCAAACTAACCTTTTAGTGATTGGTCCATACTTATCACATTATAAATTTTAGTACTAACATTAATTGTTTCCACGGTAACCATGGTCACCGGGTTTTGTTCCCAGCTATAAGTGTGCATGCGCAGAAAACACTTGGACACGGGAACCAAGAAGGACGTTTTCCACAGCTAGGGTTAGGGTTAGAGTTACAGACTACAGACTGGGTTAGGGTTAGGGTTACAGACTATAGACTGGGTTAGAGTTACAGACTACAGACTGGGTTAGGGTTAGGGTTACAGACTATAAACTGGGTTAGAGTTACAGACTACAGACTGGGTTAGGGTTAGGGTTACAGACTATAGACTGGGTTAGAGTTACAGACTACAGACTGGGTTAGGGTTAGGGTTACAGACTACAGACTAGGTTAGGGTTACAGACCAGTGGCACTGAGCTCCTATATCATGAAGACCTTTGAGAGACTCGTCCTGGAACATCTCTGACCCCTGGCCCAAACACATCTGGACACGAACTGTCAGGAACCGTCTCAGGGCAGCTCATCTGTAGGCCCGTTGTCCTCATCGGGGTCTCGACCCGACTCCAGGTCGTCATGGTAACCCACGTGAGTGGACTCCCTTTTTGTTCGGTATAGAAAGACATGTGGGAAATATAATATACTCACTCACTCATTGCTACTGTAACACACACACACACACACACACACACACACACACACACACACACACACACACACACACACACACACACACACACACACACACACACATACAGCATTAGAGATCATGGCTGGATGTTCAGGTAGTCCAATATCAATAAGATGAGTTTGTCCCATCAAATACCCCAGCAGAGGTATGACATCACCACCACCACCATCATCATCATCACCACAGGTGTTCTGATTCTCCCTGGTAACTGTAATCAACAAAAGCTGCATTTGGACAATTTACTCCAACCGGAATCGGACACTGGAATCTCATTGGCTGCACTGGTCAGCATCACTCTGTTGTTGAGGATGAGGATTACACCCAATCCGTCATGGTGTGTGTGTGTGTTAAAGTCAATGTAGGCTGGTGCTGTAGGACACTGATAAATGTGAAAATGTACTCATTTTGTTTTACTTTTCGGTCACTAACGGCGACAACACCGGGATTCTACTATAAATTTAATACACTTCTGTTCCACGTCCTAACAAAATGTTTTCAATTTCAACTGACAACTTTTTGTGACATCTAGCTGACAACAAAACTGTGTGATCGCCCAACTCAAGTTTGAGCAAAAAAAGGCAAGTAATGCCAGTTTGCTGTTTTAGCAAATTTAGCTACTGGTCATAGCAGGCACTTGTATCAAAACGTGCAGGAAATGTGTATTATCTTCTTTATCATTTAGCAATTTGAGACTTAAAAAGTTAAGATGACAAATCTTTCAGAGGTGAATGTGCCACTTTAAACGAGGGCTCGTTTGACTGAAAACAGTGTGTTTTATCACAACACAGTACAGTGGGTGCTTCTGAGTTCTCAATCTTTACATTCTGCCTGATTCCAATGAGCAATCAAATTACACCACCAAAATCTTTGACCATTCTTAAAGCTGCAGCATCACTGATACCATACTAGTTCAATAAAACCATTTTAAAAACCTTTGCTCTAAGACAGAAAACACAGCTCTTGTGACCAAAGATAACAGTATGTTTGCTAGTTCAACCTTTTTCTTCTAAGAAAACTTTCCACTTACAAATTCAAAAGAAAGAAAAAAAATCGTGTCCAAATAAATCAGAACATTATGTAAAAGAAAAGAGCTTTGACAATTGAGCCAGTATGTACAAGTTTATTGATGCACAGCGCAGCACATAAAATTTCAGAAAATGTGATGAGGTTGTCTTGTCTCCTGCTTGGATTCTGCTCAACTAAAAAAGGTACATTAATACTACTGATAGTATTCATCAGTCATTTGTTCCATCCATACAGACAGACATCAGGTGGTCAAACAGTCTGAGCTGCCTGCGGTACTCAGGCACACCAAGAGGTTCCTAAAATGTAAAAATAGTTTTGGTGTGACTGAGCTTACAGTGTGAAAAGGACATGACAGATTCATATCTCCCTACACTCAAAAAGTCCATAAAAACAAAACTTACAAAAAAATGAAGTGTCCAAAAAGGTAATACTATCAAAGAAAACATGGTGACTTGATGCATACACAATTTGCCGTCATTTTGAATTTCTTAGTACTTGTGAAGTAATAGAGATGGTCGACTATTTCTTTCCTTGGCTTTTTGGTTCTGGTTGATTTTTAGATACAGATGTATCAGGAATCCAGAGAAAAAAGTTTGGAGGATGCAAATTGGGACCGAAATATCAATTTAGAGGTAAGTCCACTTCCAGTATTTATGAAAATAGTAAATGATTGATTTGGATGGGCATTAGCCTAAAACTCTTAGCAAATAACAGGATGAATAAAATTGCTGATTTACAAAACTATTTAAAACAGTTTATTTAAAAAAAAAAAAAGATGAAGCAGAGTCAGACTGCTTCACTTACCTATCATCTCCTTTTTACATTTCTTTACAGTCTTATGTACAGTCAACGATTACTGAAAAAAAATATATAACTGGGAAAAAAAGAACTTATTCCAAATAAAAGATATTGGTGTACGATGTATTACAACATTTGTAATCACAACATGACAGCACACAACCTGTTAAAACAAATAGTTAAAAACATTTGGGAAACCATGGAGAAACACGTCCCAGCCCTTACAGCAGTGCACTTGTAGAAGTCAACATGCAGACGATGCTTCATATGATTAAAAACAAAGAGACTAGTTGGGGATAGAAGAGCTTCAGGTTCTACGTCTTCCGGAAACCTTTCAAAATGGGGTAGATGTTTTCAAATGCCTCGTAAATCTCTGCTCTCACCTTGGCACCTTCAGAACAAACACAGATATGATTCATTAGCAACTACACCGGAAAAAGACACATAGCTATTACAGCTTTAAGGACTCTGATCAATTCCAAAATCACCCTCAGGTTGGTTTCAAACCTACACATATTTAGGCAGGCTTAATAGGTAACAAAAGACTAACAGTTTCAGCACAGGAGTAGCACAACACCAGCTACAATAAGGAGCATCAAATATTTTTACCAGATGTTTCTTAAAATGTGCATTTTAAGTTAAATAATGACAAAGGATCCATGTCCAGACATGAACTAGTTGTATTCCATACATATATATATATACATATATATATATACATACATATATACATACATATATATACATACATATATATATACATATATATACACACACATATATATATACATATATATATATATATATATATATATACACACACACATATATATATATATACACACACATATATATATATATACAGTATATATCTCATCCAGAGGCATGGCAACAGGACGTTATCTTTTCAACTGAACTATTAGTTTTGAAACCATAATGGGGCCTGGAAGCTGACAGTAATTAATATCCAACATAGAGTGAAATTATTGATCAGGAAAAATAAAATACATAGACGTGAAATAAGACCACATACTTGATGAAAAGGTAACAGTATTTTGAAAATGTATTCAGGTATTGTTCTCTTTAATTCTTTGCAATTGTTCTCATGAGAACGCTTCTGAGAAGACCACATCACTCTTCAGTTTGGCTTCCTCCCACCTCCAAAAACATACAATTTAGGTGAATTGGTCACTTTGAAACTGTTGGTAGGTTTGACTATGTGCATGATTGGTTGTTTGTTTTTGTGTAGTTGTCTGTTTTTGGATGAGCTGGCGTATCATCCGTGGTTTACCCTGCCTCTTGCTCGTGGTCAGCTGTCCCCCCCAAAACAATTGTGGGTGATCACCTTAATACAAATTTAAGTCTTACAGAGATATGCAGGACTTACCTGTGAGCACAACTTTCCCGGAAACAAAGATGAGCAGAACGATTCTGGGTTTAATCATCCTGTAAATAAGTCCTGGAAAAAGCTCAGGTTCATAGCTGAAACAGACAATCACAAGGATTACTTCCATCATTAAATTATTTAAGAACACCCCCCTTCACCTTCTGCATTCGTTACGTCAAGATATTAGTTATAGTGAATTTCAAATACTTGAAATGTTACAGGAAATAGCTACTCGACATCTGAGTTTTTTTGAGCTATGAGCCATCGCTCAGTCCATTTTTTTCTTCGACACAAGAGAAAAAAAACAAGTTAAGAGTCGTAACTCAGGACACCACCGCTAGTTGGCGGATAGATACATCATCAGCTGAGGGCACATCTCATTCTTTACCACGAGTTCTGAGTAAAAATATAGCTCTTGTTAGTGACTTTGGTTTTTCTTTTCGTACTTTGTCATTGTTTAAAATAATTTTATGTAGATAATTGTGCACAGGAATACATGTCTATTGGTTAATAATTTTTTTCTCAAAAATTTAGAAGGTTTGGGGCCTTTTTAAAAGCCTGGAACAGATTAAAATCATTTTTGTTCGAGTGATGAGCTGTTTGACTTTTGAGCTCAGTCACGGAAATAATTTACGACTTAAACTCACATCTCAAGGTACTACTGTATAGGAATCTTTTTTTAAAGCCACATCACAATTGTAAATTACCTGCTGAACTGCTGATGTGTGAGGACTAATCCCTCCAGCCGAATGGGGAATTTCACATCACAACTTCCCACCATGTTCTGAATTTTGAAGTCCAGGAACTTGGCAGGAAAACCCAACTTCTGCACCACACGGGCATATTTTCTGGCAGCTAACCTAGACTGCTCCTCACTAGAAGAAGAGTGGATTACAGGATATGAAGAAAATGGGGCAAGCAAATGAGAGACCAAAAAAGGAGCTGAAAGCCAAGACGAGACGGCAACCATACTAGACAATATTTCTCTGAAGATTTTACTTTTTTATCATGAGCTTCAGTGCACAAGATCAATGAATGAGCTGTATTCTGACCTCTTAGCACCAGTGCAGACCATCTTCCCAGAGCTGAAAATTAGTGCAGTGGTCCTGGGTTCTCGTATCCTCATGATGACTGCAGCAAAACGCTATGAAAATTGAGAGAGCAGTAAAAATTACAGTGATGACTCATTTGTTACTCAAGGTGGCTTCTTTTTCGGTGATTTCCGGATTCAGAATTTAAGTGGAGAAATGGATAAATTATGAGTATTTTTTGTTGAATGGAAGTGTATTTTCTCCCAATATTCTATCGCAGAAAAAGGTAGCACAAATGTTGTTTTTTTTTAATAATAAGTATTTAAAGCTTGCATTCCAGGAACGCACGTTGTCTGATGATCGTGCATCCGTGTCAAAAAATGTGTGTCAAAGACACGCGCAAACATGAACGCTGAATAAGTAACTGGAAATAAGTGACAATCTCACCTTTGGGTTGTACTCTGCATTCCTAGCTCTCAGAGCAATGGTCTTCAGGTCCAGTTTACACCCCAGATTTACAGTAGATACTATGTTCCTAATAACAGCAAGGAACAAGGAAAAGCTGCTCAGTTTGGGGGAGTATGTATGTTGTATGGAAATAACTCCACTCTAGATAGCTTTGTAACTAGAAGTTCATGACTAAGAAGAAATGCCATCTACAGTCTAGAATGTCAGTTAAACTTCACTTTGCTGTATAAAAAATTGGGCAAGACAATGGCTTCCACCAGCTCCTGGACCTGCTTTTCCAGCCCTCCAATGTCACTGGACTGCTCTGTGAGGCGCTCATCCATCCATTGCCTTTACTCTTGAACCATTTTTAATCCCTACACTGGGAATATCCATTACAGTTGAAAGTAGTTTCCACTGACTAGTTGAGTTAACTTGACAGTTTGTAAGAGCCATAATTTCAAGACATTGCTTCTACACTGAAACATAAACCATTTTCCCATTTGAAATGAAACATACTGTAACTGTGGTACAATTCCAGAGCTCTCTGAGGCTGGTGTGGCTGGTGTGATAGGGGTCATTGGGGTTAGTGGGGTGTTGTAGAGTGGTGTATTCCCGGGCAGTGCTGTGGTGGTTGTGCCTGTTACTGTCTGGGAATGGAAGAGTTGAGGAGTCTGCCCCGATGGGCCGGGAAGGCCTGCAGAGGAAAGAAAGCTGCTTTCAATATAAAGTTCCAGTGTAGCTAGGATAGGGATTATAATGATAAAAGTAAATAAACCAGATTTAGTATTTCAAAGATACCAAATCTAGTTTACGTTGTTCGCTAACATTTGGTATCTCAGTCACCAAATCTGGGGGGGACATTATTATTACGATCTCTTCTTATACTACCGAGAAAGAGTGGAGATGAAGATGCCAGTGAGTTGTACCTGTGTTTGCCTGCTGCTGCTGTTGTTGTTGTTGTTGTTGTTGCTGTTGTTGTTGTTGCTGCTGCTGCTGCCTCTGCTGTTCCTCGAGTATTGACAAACTGTTGGTATTCTGGACAGGCTGGGGTGTCAGACCTGAGCCATATGGCATCATAGGACTGAATATTGGCATGCCTGGGGTCATGGCACCCTGCGCAGGATACAGCAGCAAAAAAACAAAACAAGAGTTCAGTTGGAGCAAAATAGTCCTATTGGTAGCAATTGTAATCAACAAATCATAATGCAAGCATTCAACTGTCAGTGTTCATCCCTCTGTGCCACTTTACTATATCACAGCTATTACAGTTTGAATTTCGTGTTTTTAAGATGTTGACTGCACAGCTACATTATTTGTGACAGTGACACTACTACTAATAACCATGAATCAACAAATCAAGTTCAAACCTGTTCCATCATTCAGGGAACACTTTCTCAAGATACTGTAGCCAAAAAAGACATGGACGATCACATAATCTTCTCCATCTCTTCTTGTTAGAAGTAAATACCCTTAGAGTGAAATACTTTCAACCATTGTTCACCTGAGGGGAGGCCAGACCCTGGAAGGCTGGTATACTGTTATTTTGGTCCATGTCCTTTTCTCCACAAGTCAATCAACTGCTACTCAAGAGCAGGAAGTCACACTGTCTGGTAACTTCACACAGATGGTGCCTTGAAGCTTCTTGACTGTCTTATTTTAAAGTAGAAAATCAATATTCAGTGTTCCCCAAACTCTTCCTTGTAACTTCTTCTCTCTCGCAGCTCAATCAAGTCTGGAAAAATGGACAGAATAAGTGTTTACTCAAACATTTTACCCGCAAGTATTCTTCTCAGTTGAGTGAACATGTAAATAAAATTAATGCAAATTCGAGCAAATGTAGCGCCAAAATATTCCACTAACTTCTGGCTAGGTCCGCTTAGCTTGACTGTTGACAGATATTATTTTCCTTCATTTAGTTACCGTAGCCCATTTCTTGCATGTAATTTGAAAACGTCAAATTTGAAGGAATGTGACACACGCCTGTGGCTGTATTTACGATCACAACCAGGTGGTCCGGCTGCAGAAAATCACTCCAACCTCAATGAACCGCATCAACATAGTAGACAGCTAACATTAGCCGAATAGCTACTATTAGCCATACAGCGTTCGCTAACATGAAACTACTGGTTAAGCGCTTTGTTGCCGCAGTAAAAGCAAAAAAATTTCGACTGACATTAAAAAATACTTTACCACTGCACCACTGTGTATTCCCTATAAAAATCCACACAATTGCTCAACTCATCGCACGATTAAAATGACTACAGCTCTCATTCCCGGTCTTGTGGTTCGGCGCTCATTAAGCCCAGACGTCGAAGCGGCCACTTCCGGAAGTGGAATGTTTCATTTCCGGCGTGTCACAGGTCACCGCAGACAGAGCGAAGATGGCGTCGCTGAGTGACAAATCAGTTTGGGACGAAGTGGAGGATGGAATCGGTGAAGAAGTGTTAAAAATGTCCACAGAGGAAATAGTTCAGCGCACTCGTCTCCTCGACAGCGAGATAAAGATAATGAAGAGTGAGGTTCTGAGGGTGACGCACGAGCTTCAGGCTATGAAGGATAAAATTAAAGAAAACACAGAGAAGATAAAGGTGAACAAAACCCTGCCGTACCTTGTGTCTAATGTGATCGAGCTGTTGGATGTGGACCCCAACGACCAAGAGGAGGATGGGGCGAATGTTGATCTGGATTCTCAGAGGAAAGGAAAATGCGCCGTCATTAAGACCTCCACCCGACAGACGTACTTCCTACCTGTGATCGGGCTGGTCGACGCTGAGAAGCTGAAGCCAGGAGACCTGGTAGGTGTCAACAAAGACTCCTACCTCATCCTGGAGACCTTACCCACCGAGTACGATTCCAGAGTAAAGGCAATGGAGGTGGATGAGCGCCCCACAGAGCAGTACAGTGACATCGGAGGGCTGGACAAGCAGATCCAGGAGCTGGTGGAAGCCATTGTCTTGCCCATGAACCACAAGGAGAAGTTTGAGAACCTGGGTATCCAGCCACCCAAAGGAGTCCTAATGTATGGACCGCCTGGTACCGGCAAGACCCTCCTCGCCAGGGCCTGTGCTGCTCAGACCAAGGCCACTTTTCTGAAGTTGGCTGGTCCACAGCTGGTTCAGATGTTCATCGGTGATGGAGCCAAGCTGGTGAGAGATGCTTTTGCCCTGGCCAAAGAGAAGGCACCATCTATCATCTTCATAGATGAGTTGGACGCCATCGGAACAAAGAGGTTTGACAGTGAGAAAGCTGGAGACAGAGAAGTGCAGAGGACCATGCTGGAGCTCCTCAACCAGTTGGATGGATTTCAGCCCAACATGCAGGTCAAGGTAAATGTGCTGCCACAAACAAAATCTTTTCTTTCAAAGACTTGTATTTTTTATGTCATTTTAACAATAAAATAATGTAGACTGTAACAACTAAAATGTACAAATGTCATCAGAAAATCAAATGTTATTATTGTAAGATGAAAATCGGTCAATTAAAAGTCATTCCTAACCCTAACCCTAACTGGTGCACTACACAAATCAGCCCCTTTTCCACCAAATCTTTATTACCAGGAATTTATTAACGTGGGTAAAAGATTTCTGGAAAATCCATTAAATCCATAGTTAAGACAAGTAAATATTATTTAAAATGTTTGTCAGAGTGCAACAACCTCAGGACATGGACCACTTTATTTCATAGTCCATATTATGGTGTCTTTTACACAGAAAAATATGTACAAGGGTATAAGAAATTATAATACAGAGAATATAAATATGAACTATGACCATTCCAAAAAACTGCATTAGAGGACAAAAAATTCTGAAGTCAAAAAATCACCATTTAAAAATTTCATCACTCTAGTAGCAGTATTTTCAGTGTCACTGCATGGGCTCCATTTTTATTTTCAGGTGATTGCTGCCACCAACAGAGTGGACATCTTGGATCCTGCTCTACTCCGTTCAGGTCGTTTGGATAGAAAGATTGAGTTCCCCATGCCAAACGAAGAGGCCAGGGCTCGTATCATGCAGATTCATTCCCGCAAGATGAATGTCAGTCCTGATGTCAACTACGAGGAGCTGGCTCGGTGCACCGATGACTTCAATGGAGCCCAGTGCAAAGCTGTGTGTGTGGAGGCAGGTATGATCGCGCTGCGTCGTGGGGCCACAGAGCTGAACCACGAAGATTACATGGAGGGAATCCTGGAAGTTCAGGCCAAGAAGAAGGCTAATCTTCAATACTATGCCTGAGGACACTGTCGTGTCTGCCTTTGTGTGTCAGAGTTTTTGGCTATTAAAATAAAGAAAAGTCACAGTTAAGACAGTTGCAAATTGCTTGTATTAATAAAAAGAAATAAAATGTTGAATGTTTGTTGTTGCTTCATTAATTCTTTGGATTCAAATAACTTCTAACATTTCAAATTGTGTGTCAGTCATAGTTTATTATCAACAATTATAATTGATAATTGAAATCAAGAAATTTCATTGTCTCAACCTATCTTGGCCTCTATGCCAATGCAGTAGTTGACTGCTACCACCATTGGTTCTGTCAGTGACAGCACTTTGATAAGGTTTAGAGAACAAACCAAAACGAACTAATTCAGCTTAAGGCGTTTTAAAACTGGTCCATCTCTACTGCAGAAATTAGAAGAGCGGAACACATGCTGTCGTTAATCCTCTCTATCACCACTTGCCTGAACTGCACCTACATTCTTGCTCAGCTGATACTGAGCCCAAATCAAACTTCATCCTCTCACGTTTATCTAACACAGTTTCGTAGTTGAAGTGTTTATTTTGTTGGAATGACAGATTCGCTGGCACAAGAACCACCCAAATAAATATTTCAACATGAACTAGTAGGACTGTGGCAGCAAGCACCAATGCCTTGGACCCAAAATAAAGTTTTTTTTCTCTACTATCAAACCAAGAAATGTTGAAGATCAGTAATAGCTATATTTAAAAAAATATATAGGCAAAAAACAGAATTTGGTAACTCCTAGAAAAAAAGACTTTTCTTTGATACAGGGGCAGAAATTGTAAATACTGAATTGAGCAATGTTCATAAACTACACAGCAATTTAATGAGAGTCTGACAAGCAAAACTTGATTCAGTTTGACCGTAGGTGTAGTTTTTATTGTTTATTGTCTTCAAACAACCAGCTTATCCTGTTGCCCCATGATGAGCTGGCATCTGCTCCGGTGTGTACCCTGCCTTTCACCCATAACTAGCTGAGATAAGCTCCAGCAGACCCGTGACAAGACAAGTCAAGACAATTGTAAAAGAAAAAGGTGTGTAACAATGTACAGTGTGAGGAAACCGCTTTGGCTGTTAATGTATAACTTGTGCTTTCATTTTGGTGAGTAGTTTTCTCCAAATGAGGTCATAAATCTGCATTCGTTGTTATTGAGATCTTGTGAAAGCAGCTAAACATGGCAGAACAGGGGAAAGGTGAGTCCGTCGACAATATGTGAAGACTGTTTTTAACAGCATGAGTGCCGTAACTTTTACACCACAGTGAATTTTGCCAATGCGGTTTTGTTCCCCCAGCTTTCAGGCTGGTTTTGGTCAGATGGGCTAGTTCTGGAAAAAGTGCCTCTGGTGACACCATCCTGGGTAAAGACGAATTTCCAACAGGAAGGAGACGTTACAAATGTGTGAGTCAACATGGTCAGGTGTCAGGAAGGTGGGTTCTTTATTTTCTAACACAGTTCTCAAATGTACAAATACTGTAGATGTTTCATCAGTTTTCCCTGTTGATTTTTGGAATTTTGGAAATGAACCTGCGATCAGCTGCTTGCCTTTTTTATTACCTCGACTGCCTTACCTCACTAAAATAGTTGTGGGGGATTTTATACCTATGAGCTATTTATAAAGAATAAATGATTTTCATTTTCTGCATACATTGATATGCCTTCATAACAAATATAATGAAGTTAGTTTGTCAAAACAAGAAAAATACATCACAATGGCCTTTGACACCTCACTGACACTAAATCCAACAATATCGCAGCAACTCCTCCCTCCACACGTTTCAACCTGTGTCCATTTGTTTGTCGATTGGTCAGTTTGTCAGAAGGATTGTGTAAAGACTATTCAAGAGTCTGTGCTGCTCAGTCATGTAGGTAGTTAATGTACTGTATTTGTCAGAAGATTTATGTGCATGTAAGCTGATCCAGACCCTTCATCTACAATAGCAAAGTAATGTTTTTTAGTCCGAGAGGTAAAAATTGATAGTTGTGTTGTCATTTTGGAGACATATTTGTGTTTAACTTCATGTCAGTTTAGACCAAACAACAACTCTCTGTATTACAGTTTAAAAGGATCACTTCATTTCTGCATCAAAACCTCAGAGAACAATTCAAAACAAATTTTATCTGCAGTAGTCTGTGTGCAAAGTAGAACAGTATTCCATGAAACAATAGTTTGAAACAGTAGACTGACCGGACCAGACTGAGTCCAAAATTTGTTCATCTTGCAGCACATGCATCATCTGTCCAACAGCTTTTTGGTCATGTCTCAAAAATGGCCAAAAAATCTTGCAGATTTCAAAAGAGGAGAATAAATTCCTGAATCCACTCTTTTTTTCCAGGTATACTGAAAAATGAAACTAATTTTTTTCAAAACCAATACTAACATTTACATCTAAATCCATGCAGTAGTTTTAGTGAAACCTGAAAAACAAACACACATACAAATAATAGGTGCTGGTGAAAGCATAAACTTCTTTTGTAGTGAGATAAAAAAAAGCAACTGCTGCCAGTTTATAGAGAATGTATTAATTGTTCATTTAAGTCTCTAGCACTTTTATTTCAAAATAACATGTTGGAATTCCTGATTAAGATTCGCTGGAATAAATCTCATCATTTTAATAAAGGTAAGTGTAGAAGAAAAACCTATCATGTATGTAGATAACATATCTTCAAACGGCATATTTGATGTGTTGTTGTTGTTGCTTTTTTGCAGGAAGGTGACCATAGTGGACACTCCTGGGTGGACTCACGATACTTCAGAGTCTACACAGAGAGAGGTTTTGAGTAGTTGTGTCCCTGCTCCAGATGTAATATTACTGCTAATTCCTTTGAACACGGAGATCACAGAGAGTTATATCCAGTCTGTGACCGACCACCTATTTCTGTTTGGGGACGAAGTATGGAGCCAAACAATAGTTCTTTTCACCTATGGGACTTATCTTGGAAACCAAACCATAGAGTGTCACTGTAATGGAAATTTGCATTTTTTGCATTTTGTGTTTGTGTGATTTGACTCAACAACTTAGGCCCCGTCCACACGATAACGGATATTTTAGAAACGCAACTTTTTTGTTGCGTTTACGCCTCCGTCCACACGACAACGCAGATATCCGGAACAAAAACGCAACTTTTTAAAAACGCTGGCCGAGGTGGATTTATTTAAAAACGCTGGGTCTGCGTTGTCGTGTGGACGGCGTATCCGCGACTTTTTAAAAACGCTGACGTCCTGCCTTTGACGAAAACCGCTGTGACGTGTGTAGTGATAACAAAACACGGAGGATTCCTATTGGATAAATTTTGACTCAATACTGCCACCACATGGTTTGGCATGCTTATAGCCGTCTTTGAAAACGCACTGGTGCGTTTATGTGTGGACGGAGATTATTTTAAAAACGCTGTCGTGTGGACACGAATCGTTTTCAATGCGTTTTTAAAAAGTTCCGTTTTTAAAAAAATCCGTCATCGTGTGGACGGGGCCTTAGCTGCAATAAAATGGTCAGCATATCATTACTGAGGGCATGCTCCAGACCCTCCCCCGGTCACCTGCTGGGCTACGTTTAAACACAGAAAGTTCACAGCAGGGTTGTCCCTCTCTAGGGAGAACAAATGGGGAGGATATGGAAACCTTTTTTTTCCAGTCTCAGTCAACTTGTTGTTTTTTGATGCATTCCAAGGTGTAATAAAAATTTCTTAGGTTTCTTAGTTTTGGGGTGATAGGTTTGGTACATTCCAAAGGTGTAAGGTCTCCTGATAAAGATGGTTTACGAGTTTTTGAAAGCCTCCCACACTGCATTCTCGAGGGTGGTGATGTTTATTCCTCAGCTGGGGGTACCACCAAAGGGAGGGCTACCTGCGAGCTGGAACTGGCCTGCTCGCATGCAGGCCTTTCTTCTTCAAAGGTATAAAAGGTGAGGAGATGAATGAAGGTTAGCCGCAGTAAGACAGAGTACATGTGTGTGAATGAGAGGGACCCAAGTGGAAGAGTGAGGTTACAGGGAGAAGAGATCAAGAAGGTGGAGGATTTGAAGTACTTAGGGTCAACAGTCCAGAGCAATGGAGAGTGTGGAAAAGAGGTGAAGAAGCGTGTCCAGGCAGGATGGAACGGGTGGAGGAAAGTGTCAGGTGTGATGTGTGATAGAAGAGTTGGTGTACAAAACTGTGGTGAGACCAGCGATGTTGTTTGGTCTAGAGACAGTGTCCCTGAGGAAAAGACAGGAGACAGAGCTAGAGGTAGCAGAGATGAAGATGCTGAGGTTCTCTCTGGGAGTGACCAGGATGGATAGGATCAGGAATGAGTACATCAGAGGGACAGCACATGTTAGAGGTTCTGGAGATAAAGTCAGAGAGGCCAGACTGAGATGGTTTGGACATGTCCAGAGGAGAGATAGTGAATATATTGGTAGAAGGATGCTGAGTTCTGAACTGCCAGGCAGGAGGCCTAGAGGAAGACCAAAGAGGAGGTTTATGGATGTAGTGAAAGAGGACATGAAGGTAGTTGGTGTGAGAGAAGAGGATTCAAAGGACAGGGCTAGATGGAGGAAGTTGATTCGCTGTGGCGACCCCTGAAGGGAAAAGCCGAAAGGAAAAGAAGAAGTTTCATACTCCAGTCAGAGTCAGCTGCGGGTTACCTACGGACGCCCAGCCTGGTTGAAGCTACTCTGCCTGGGTTGTGGGCTCTCCTTCCCTGTGTCAAGGTAAGAGGTGAAGCATATTTGGATTGCCACCATATATTGTCTTAGCTCAACCAAATATTTGTTTGTTTATTACTATGCTCTGTGGGGAATGAAACTACCAGTTTATTCTAGCATCATAGAATTGTTTCTGTGCTCTGTGGGGAATTAAACTACACGTTTATTCTAGCATCATAGAATTGTTTGTTTGCATTGTTTTGCGCTGCGGGGACTAAACGACACATTTAGTCTAGCATCATAGAGGTCTTTTGACTTATTGTTTGTTTGTTTGTTTGTACTTATTGTTTCTTAGTATCTCTATACTCTGCGTGTAATAAATCACACATTCATTATAGCCCTAGAAGAGTGGTTTGATTCATTGTGTGAGTTTGTTTTCTGTGTACCCACCTCCTACGAACCTACTTATTAAAGTTTTTCACAAAACAGTCACATAGAGCGGAACCATGGTTTGCGGTATCTTACAATACTATGTGGGAATAATTACCATGTATTTGACAATGCAAGGGGAGCAGCTGGAAATCAGATAGAAGAGCTGCTGATTAAGATTTAAAACCTGTCTTCAAAAAATGACTTGACAAAAAATTTTGGACGGGTAAAATATTTCACCAAAGAGGTACAAGCAGGAAACACTTCAAAACAGTCTGTAGGTCTGAAATGTGAAAACCCAAAATCAGGTAATATCAAGTCTATTTTCTAATGTAATGGGAAAAAATATCAGATGTCACATTTCAGATGCATCTCAAATCTGACTCATTTTTCCGCAATACAGTTCAAATAAATCCAATATTAGAGGAGTTGTGATTGTCATCCTAAACAGCGTCATCTAACCTTTGCTTTATATGGATTTTCCAATGAAGGAGGAACCTAGTTCTTCACAGAACTTCGGGTTGTGCTTGTTGGTTTACAACAATCTGGGAAAAGCTCAACGGGCAACAGCATCCTAGGAAGTTCTAGGTTTGAAGAGCGGACAGCAAAGAGTCAAAAAGCTGAAGCAGATGTAGCAGGAAGAAGACTAGTTGTGATTGACACACCACCGTGGCAGAGAGATTCGGGGATATCATCACCTGATCAGAATATAGTCAATTGGGTCTGCCAATGCCCCCCTGGTCCTCATGCTCTGATCTTTGTTCTGAATTTGTCTTCAAAGTTCACACTGGCGGTCTGGAACTCTGTCCAAAAATATATCAGCCTACTTGGAGAGCGAGCCTGGGAATATGTGATCGTATTGTTTACGGGAGGGGATGTAATTGAGGGCATGGACAAGAAACCCTTTCTTATATCGAAGGGTGAGAGCTTGCAGATGCTCCTTGAAAAGTGTAGAAACAGGTATCACTTTTTCAACAACAGGAACAGAGGAAAAAGCACTCAGGTCTCAGAGCTTCTTGAGGGCATTGAAAAACTGGCCTCTCAAAACAACCCCAGCTATTATGAAATTGATAAAAAATATTAAAGCAGGCGTTGAGGAGATGAAACAAGCTGTGTTTGAGAGGGTACAATACAGACGCCAAAAAGATGCCACCAGAGTCCATGTCCAACATGTCACCTTCCACAAGACAAAAGCACACAAACTGGCTGAGGTGCGAATTATGCTGCTTGGTGAAAAATGGAGTGGGAAAACCACTGCAGCAAGAACTATAGCCAACCTGGATTTTAAAGAAGACAAAACAAAATGTGTAGCCAGTAAGACAATAGTTGATAACAGGACAGTCTTGATCGTGGATATGTATGGCCCATACATAGCTGGGGTCAGTCAACCCAACAGCAAAAAACCATCACAGAGGCACTGTCTATTTGCCATCCCGGGCCACATGCGATCCTTATTGTTGTGAATATGAGAAGCAGTTTCACGGAGAAGCGCAGAGTTGCCCTAGAACACAATCTGTCCTGTCTCACCACAACACTATGGAAACATACAATGGTGCTCTTCACCTTTGGGGAACCCTTACAGTGTGAATTCACCTTGGATTTCCTTGAGACACAAATTGAGAATGAAGGTGAGAATCTAAAGTGGCTGCTGGAGAAGTGCGGTAACAGAGGCCACATTTTCAAAGACACAGTATTCCATTATTCCAATCAAGTAAAAGAATTGCTGGAGGGGGTAGATAAAATGGTGGAAGCCAACTCTGGACAGTACTTCAGCAGCACTTCTTGCAGTAAACCAGTGTTCAGTGAGAGTAGGAGCAGCTCCATGGATATGGAAGAGGATGATCTTGAATACACACCGAGGGAGAGGAAGATGATGGAGAAGATGAAGGAGGAAATAAGACAACATCTGATGGTGGACATCAAAAACTATATTTCTACTCACATTAAAGCTGATACGAGTCTTCCACATACAAACCCCAACAGTAAGAAAATCTCCGTAACCTACAATACATAATCACCTCAAATAAGAAAGCCTAATTCTTCTGAATCGCAATGCAAATGATTTATACAATTCAGTTATTCTTTCATAGAGAATTTCACTAACCTGTTTTCTCTGGTTGCTTTTCAGTGAGTCTGGGTCAGATGGGTTCAGCAGACTGGTATGGATTCAAACAAGCACACCCTGACCCACAAGAAGAGGATAGCTCTGCATATGGATCTGTTTCTATTTTGGAAAGAGATGTGTCTTCACTAGGACTTGAAACTGTTTTTCCATCCTTGACTTCATTAAATAGACTTTGAGGTGTGATGATACATAGGTGTGATGATCAAGGTTGTAGTGCCCTAAGTTACATTACTGTATATTCCCACTCATATCTAATAGAGTAACTCTATTAGATATGAGTGCAGGCATGAAATTAACCATGTCTAACAAAGACATGAGGTGGAAGTGGCTCAGTGGTAGAGCGGGTGGTAGAGCAGGTGTCTCATGATCAGAGATTGGTGGTTTGATTCCTGCTCCTGCTCAGCTATCTTCGGAGTGTGACCTGGCAGTGGGAGGTGTCAGCTCATCTCCCGGTCACTGTCGAGGTGCCCTTGAGCAAGGTGCCGTCCCCCCTACAAGCTGCTCAATTGGGCGTACCACGAAGGAGCTGCCCGTCACTCAGCCTCTTGATTATTTTTAGCAGACTTGGACTTCTTAGGTGTTCTGGCTCCCTTCTTGTGTGTGGCAACACCTTTGTCGCAAACCTCATATATCCAAAGGCCTGAGGGGGCCTGTACGCGATTATATATATATATATATATCAATAAAGTAAGTTTAAATGTAAACCCAACTTCTTGCATATCAGTATAATCTCATATTGTCTAATTTTTAAGATTTATATACAGGCTCATCTAAGAGGCTTAAGAATGTACATAAGCCAAAGACACTATAAATTCTGAAGAGAAATTTATCTTTTGACAACTGATTTTTTTATGCATTTTTGAACTTTTATTACTGTATTTACTTTTACTTTATTTTGCAGATAAAAATAAATTTCTTTTAAAATGTAATAGATTTGTGTTTTTTGCTTGACACAGAAGTGGATTGCTTAAGGTTATCCTGTTATTTCTATGTGTCACATTCAGAGCAAGTATCATCTGAAAACAACATGATGGCCAGTTACAAGAAAATCCCTTTCGTTTTATCTGATGGATATGTTACATAATATTGTTTTAGTGATATGATTCCCAACACATAAAAATTACACAGGATAATCTACCTGTAGGTAAAATAAGACTAAAGAACATATTGTACTGCAATCAGTAGTAATGTGATTAATATGAAATGGCATTTAGTTCAACATTTATCTTGTGCCTTTTAGTTTCACATTAATCCATTAACACATACATTAAACCATAAATTAACCACTTTAAATGCCTATGCTTTTAACTTATTTGAGACGTTTTAAGTAAAACTGGTTAAAAAGACGTAGAGTCCGCATATGAGCAGAGGATATACTTTACACAATTTCCCCCGGATTAATAAAGTATCTATCTATACAATGAAAAAGAAGAACAACGTTTAGTTCTTTACATTTATTAAGAATGTAAAAATAATACCAGAGTTTGTACAGTGAAAAATCCAAACAGAGGCAGAGTTGAGGTGAGGGATGAGTGGAGAACTTCCCTCTCAGAGCAGGAGTGCAGATCTAGAGTCTCATTGCCGAGTCAGAAAAATATGATGTAGTAATCATCTAAATTTAATTGAGCACACATGGAAAAATAATAGGGGTCAATTTAAAATACAAAGAATCTGTGAACTGATATCAAAAAACAGAAAATCAGCTCCCTGGATAAAACCTGATTTACCAGGCCACTAACAACAGCTTCTAGATCAACACTCCTATTTTCAAATATTTGATGAAGTGGGGCAAAACAAAGAAGAGGATCTGAATAGAACAGAACAAAGAGGAAATCAGAGAAAGTGGAACAATTCTTTTCTCAGTCCTTCCTCAGTGGTATGGTCTCCTCCTTGATGCCATCCTTAGTGATGACACAGATCTGCAGGGCATCTCCTGTGTAGACGTCTCTTTCTGCAGCTGAGATGAAGACATCTCTAACCAGCTGTACTGCCTTCTCCTGAGTTAGAGGAACAGGCTGCACACCTTCCATGTTCTTGAAACCAATCTGTGGAAAGACAGACATGAATGAAGCTTGTCCACAATACTGATGACATAAAAACTGTTGGATCAAGACATGAACAGGTCTGTGTACAGCATGCATTATTTACCTGGTTATCGAGTAATGGTTGTAGCATAGCACTTGCCGATCCTCCAGCTTTGTATGTGTCTCTCTGGTAGGAGCCCACTGGATCAAAACTGTACACTGCTCCCCTACCTTTAAAAAAAAGAAAATATGGAAAATAAAAAACCTTAAACACAAATAGCAGAAATTGAATGGGTGATACAAAAAAGTACAATAAAAAGGAAGACTTCAACAGCTACATAACCCATTAACCGTATGGAGCATATAGATAAAAGAGTTACGCATATCATTGCAAATGATTTTCAGGATGGTCACACTGCAGTTCCTACCTTGTTCATCAAGTCCACCAATGATGTTGTAGACATAGTAGGGAAAGAATCTCCTCCCATACAGGATGGTGGACAGCATGGCTGCAATGGCTCCACTTGTCATTGTCTTATTGTTTGAGTGCTTGTACATCTACGCAACAGAAACAGATTAGTAGTTAGTAAAAACTGAGTAAACCTCAGACACCATCGTTACATCTTACAGGTGTAGAGTGAAATCCTGTGACAATGAAGACAACATGACGCAACAGAGCAGCAGTATCAAGCAATCTCACTCTTGAATACCAAATTACCAACACTTTCAGTGCAAAAGCAAAGGCATGAGAGTCTACAAGTTTAGGAAACTTAAAAATGTGAAAGAGGCTAGATGAAAAAAGCACAAATCCACCTTTAATCTGGCATCAATGATTTTAGTCAGAGTCAGGCAGTCACCATGGAAACCACTGCAGCCAATGACAGTTGTGTCTGTCCTGTAAGAAGAAAGGGAGGCATTCAGACTGAGCATCTATCGTTCAGTTGGTCTCAACTCAAAATTTGTTTTATGTTGAATTTATGTAGAATTTTAAAACATTTAAGAAACGTATGATGGACAGGATAACAACAACTGGCATGGTTCCTATACAGTCACGATATAATGCCCTTCATTTCTTCATTGACAGTAACAGGGCAATAAACAGGGCAAACCTACAGCTTGTAGCATTTTGGTGAGTCTCGGCTGTGGATTGAGTAGCCTTCACTCAGTCTGGTGTCTGAAGCCACGATCGCGAAGTCTTCCCCGGCAACAGCTAGTACGGTTCTGGAAGAGAAAGAAACACAACATGGGTCTGAAGATTCATCATAATCAAAGAGGATCAAGTAAATACTGCAGTCCCAACACGACGGAGCGAAAGTGAAACTGTCGTATTACTATTGCAATATAATCTCAAATAAATGTATCGATTAAGTTTTTAAAAATTGCATATTAAATAACAGCACGGATGAAGTGAGAAGAAACTCTCCTCTGTTCACACTTTATTTTCGTTTACTGTCAAATAGCAAGAAGTTGCTGAGCTGGCTAGCTAGCTAGCTAGCTAGCAGAGAACCATTAGAGATGAGCGTTAGCTACAAGAATTCAAACGTTCAAACTCACCCTCCGTTGAACGTGTATGGTGAGAACCGGTGCTCCACTGGACCGGTATAGTGATAGTCTTTCATCTTCCCTGGGGCTGCGAGGTTTGGGGCAGAAAACATTTTTACAACAAGGGAGCCGACAGTGTCCAAGAATCAATCGGTTAAAGTCGCTGCATCACTGCAATATGGCAGCCTCTTCTTCTACTGTCATCACTTCCGGCCACTCAACCGCAGTCAAGGCGAGAGCGCCCCCAGAGGCTAAGGGATGTAGCGCAAGAGTGCATTAGTCACTACAGTATGTTCCTTCTCCAATGGTGCATGTCTATTTAAACTGGTTGACGGTTATAGTTCCAAGTTTTTTTTCCTCTAAAATCTGGTCCTTCTGTCATGAATATTAACCTTCATCTTACCTGAAGTGAACATCAACGTGAAGTGATTTATACCATCACCGGACATCTATGAGACAAACATCCTGACATATAATAATGTGATTAATAAGTCAATTTGTTATCAAAAGTAATTTCAGAAATGTATGCTTTAATTTCCTCCATTTGTTGTGCTGTTCTTTCAGTATTGTGATGATGGTCAATCAGCCTTTTACTAAAATAAATATCTATTAAGGGTAGAAATAAATTGTTGCATGATGCAGATGTACTGTAGTTGGTTAGGCAGCAAAGTGTTTGACCAAAAGTATATACAAAACTTGTAAGGCGCATTTATTTGGTATTTGAATTCAATTAATGTACCTCAACCATACAAGGCACATTAAATCCATTTGTGGGAAACACTGTCCAGTTTAGAATCAATGAATCTGACTATTTTAAAGAAGCTTTTATTAATTTAAAAATTCTTTAATTCAGTGACTGTGACATTCTTAGCAACAGATATTCCTTAAGTACCCTGACTTAGATACAACTCAAAATAACAAAAATAACAAAGGATTCTTTCAAACTGACAACAAAAATATCAAAGAAATCATATTTGATGGGTTATACATATCTGTAATTACAGTGAGTGGTAGAATAGTAAAGGAGGATTAACAACAGAAGTAATACATTTAAAATCAGACCTTTAAGATAAATACCTGAAAACTGCTGCAGCTATGAGGCACATAAGTACAGCCATCTATAACATTTTATCACACAGGATCACTAGCACCATGTTATTACATTTTAAAAAAATTATGTTTCAGTAAGATTGCAATTTACTGGCCTGCTTCATTAAATAAATGTAAGATGAAAATACCAACTCTAGCTTACAAGATACAAAAACATACAAAAATGTTGAAACTGAAATTTCAACATTCAGCTCTTGATAACGTTGATTGTTCCAGTAGTCCAGGACCAAAAGCACCATTTGTTGAACAAAAACAATTTCCCAGCAAATAATCATTGCAGAATTGTTAACGCTTCTTCTCTTAGTGGTTACAGATTAAAATTTAGTGCAGTAAAATTGGATGGATTTGGTCCAGCTGTTCCTGATTTATGATTCCAGGAGTTAAGTCAATTTCTACTAAATAGATGCCATGCCATAATAAAAGGGTTTGATTTTTGTTTTGATCATGTGCATCTGAGGTCTAACCAGTTTCTGGACTTACTGTGATTCAAATTAAAGCGTAGGCTTACCAATTTTATTTCACAAAAAATGTTTACTTTCTATTTTATTTTGGTAATTTAAATACCTACTTTTTCAACAAATGAATAGTAATAATAAGATAAATGTTGTGTTTTATAGAACAGTATAATTTTTTTGGGGACCTTTTAATCTGATACTTAAACAGGTTCTGCAAATGATCTACAGAATGATGTTTGTGCAGTTGGGTGGTGTTTGGCCAATGTTTTGATTATTTTTTAGCAGACTTGGACTTCTTAGGTGTTCTGCCTCCCTTCTTTTTGGGTGTGGCCACATCTTTGTCGCAAACCTCACATATCCAAAGGCCTGAGGAGACAAAAAGAGATAAATAATATCTATCAAATAGAAAAAGTAAAACAAATAAAACTAATCTTATAGGTAAGGTCAACAGACTGGATTTATAGGAATCTATGTGGGTGCCAGTTTGCCTTTGTTTCTGTCTGTCTCTGTACACAGCACATTATAGTTTAACACATATTCATCCACTCACCAGTAGGTATGGAGTCCATGCCCACGCAGAATGTGTGATATCCTCTGTCACACTTGTCACAAAACATCATCTCGTCCTCATGATGGGGCTGCTGGCACACGGTGCAGGTTTTACACTCCATACACTGCCAATGGTAGGTCTGGATCACGCACACCAGATCTTCACTCATGTCCAAACAGGAAGGGTGGCCTAACGTTTGTGGACAGAAAGACATATGCAAATGCGTAGCGACGTGAAAGTCATACATCCACACGTAGAAACAAAAAACCACATGTAACATGCACAAACATAAGAAAGACAGAATACAACAGAACTACACACACTATGATCAGATCAATCCATCTACAGATGAATTCACCATCCTTTTATTTCAGAGGATTTACACATACAGCTCTCACTGAAGGAAGCCAAGACAAGGGTGACTAGCAGCTATAAACACATATTTATAGTAATAAGGACCATCTAAAATCAGAACTATAAAAAATGCACAAGCTTCACTTTGAGACAAAACTGATTTGTGATTACTGTTTTTGCTATTTGTATTCGGATGACAAAAATATACCTGGTATTAAAGGTGACTACAGTTTAAAACAAAAAAAGTTTTTTAAATGTAAGTACACTTGGAACTTACCGCTGTTATCACATTGGGAGCAGTGAATGAGAGCTTCTGGCTTTCCCTTCTTGTTGGCTTCTTTACCCTTCTGGCAAATGCCACATATAGCATTGGGAATGACCTTAGGCTGCAAGGGCAGAATAATGCTATAAAAACCTCAGGTATCCTACAGTCATTGACAATATAATAGTGAAACAAAGGTTTTAATATATGGAGAAAACACTTTATACTTTATCCTAGCTAGTATAAGACTATTATTAATTTTAGGGCTCCAAACCAGTACATGAAAAACAGATGCACAGTCACACTCCTGCCAGCCTGTGGCATCAAAAATCATCAAATGACTGTTTGTACAGATAAAGCTCGATTTTTCTATTACCCATGACTTATTGTATAAGGACGGTATGGTCTGGATCTGTTCTTATGGAAAATGCTTTGGCATGGTTGAGCACGTATATAAATAGACACTGACTTGAGCTTAATTCCATCTGACAAGAAACATCTGAAGTTTCTGTCTGTTCATCGCCTTTCATTTCAGCACAGGTCAGAGATGAGAGAACCAGAGCACAAAGATAGGGCAAGTTTGAGACATTTAAATCAGGATGCCACACTAAAATGAAAAATGAAATTCAAACTTATATCGACGAGAGGAAATTTATCTTCAAAAAGTAACAGACTTTTATTTTTGACAGTCACATTGGAATCAGCAAAATTATTAAAACTCAAATCCCATCTGTTGCCTTGCTAGTCATGGGATAAGCATGTGGTTTTGAATTAGTTTACAGCACAACTGACAACTTCTAATGTATGTAGATGGTGCCATCCTTCATTAAATGTCCCCTGACAGGCAGGGGGCAGGTTGAACAAAACAACTTGGAGTAAAGATCTATGAGGGCATGTAGCAATACCAGAAATCAACATGAGAAAGAAAACAAAGAATAATACTAATAACAGCAGCAGAAGATGGAAACAAGAAAAAGAAGGGTCTGGAAAAAAGCCATTGTGCACACTTTTGTACATACTTCATATGCAGTTATATACTCACTATTATGAACACTATACTCACTTTATAAACATCTTGTTTCTAATGTGAAACATTTCTGAAGCCACATGAAATTACAAGCAGCATGAAATTTACACATGAAGTCTAATCACACAAAACATGTCTTTACCAGAACCGCCCACAAACAAAATTCATCAGGATAATTCCAGCTACTTTCAATAACTTTTATTCTGAATTAAATTAATTTCTTTACACTTGGACACACTAAGTGCTCAGTTTCAGGCATAATTGTGTTTATATAATCTGATAGCATTTGCATGAGATCATATAAAGTGTAATTCATGCAGAGAAAAATACATACAGAGACACAAGGGGATCCTCATACTGGCTGACCACACATTCATCCAGCACTTAAGGATTCCACAGATTTTAGATCAGTGGATCACGCAGTATAAACATCCTGGTTCACTTTTATTCACAGGTTAGTGATCATGTCTTAGCAATCAAAAGATCTATCACTTTAATAAAAAAGTAATAATCTTCAATTTAATTTCCATAATGTTGTGTTCCAAATGCATTTAAGATGACCTCTATGAAAAATAGTAATAATGGAATAATTAACATGAATATGTCACTTTAATGGCATTATATATATTCAACATGTAAAATCCACAATATAAATGTCAGAATTACTTTTTATTCATGAGCTTGTTTGTGAAATATCACACTTCTGGTCACAACGTCACCATGAACCATTGCACACAATGTAGCTGGGAGCCAAACCACAGCGAAGTACCGTTAATCAACTTGAAGCCTTCATGTGCAACTCAAATGTTTTGTTGTCACAGGTGCTGTCTTTTGTGGAAATATACAAGTCATTAGAAATAAATATACCTCGTATCTACTTGGATTTTTTGCAAGGGGAGGAAAAATAGATTTTTTTAAAAAAACATCAAGCACTGAGATCAGGACTGTTACATCTCAACCGTATGGGTATTTTACTTTGGCTGACTAAACAAGTTACAAAATGGTGGATCACACTTGAAAAGCTATTACATCTCTAGTTCACTCTGTACACTTCAGGAATATTCTAGCCAATTCTGACTTGCAGTACACCATACCACATCTGGGAGCTAAACAAGCATAGGAAGAATGATACGACAAATGAAAGTCAAAACTGAGTGAACTCTACCTTAAACACACTGGAATAGGTGATGTATTTCTTATATGGACACTAGAACAGGACCATGCTCACACCACAAGCCGAGCTCAAGTCAACTGGACTTACCCAGGTCCATCATACTGTCATTAATCGTAATGTATGTACCAGTATGCTGTTTTGGGTGGAGGATATTTTCTATTGCAGGGTTGAATACAGTATTTAAAAAATTAAACAAAGTTAACTTTGGTAAGTAAAATGGAATGAAGGGAAGATCTGGTTTTATATCATTCTTTTCCCAAACATTAGTGGTTGGGGAGGTGGACCTGTTAATGAGGCGGAGGATAGAAAATGAATAAATATAATCTGAAATATCATTTATGTTTAGGCTAATAAATAATTTCAATGAACAGGTTGGCTACTCTACATTTATTATATGCCATCACTTCTCTTCATCGTCCTGGCCACAAGTTGTTGCTGTTGCGTTGAGTTCATGTAATACATCAATGTTGATTTAATGTTAAATATACAGTAGTCTGATGTGATGGATATTTCATTCGACAAGGTTAAAAGCAACTAAGGAACTGATCTCCTTAGTAACGGATTATTTTAGTGGCATGGACACTCTTGTTTTGATCAGCCAAGCTGCCAAAGCCAGGTGAAAAGATGTACACCATACTGCCAAAAGTATTAGTTCACCTGCCTTGACTCACAAGTGACATCCTGTTCCTAATCCGCAGGGTTCAATATGATGTTGGTCCACCCTTTGCCGCCAAAACAGCTTCAACTCTTCTGGGAGGACTGTCCATGAGGTTTAAGAGTGCATTCATGGGTATTTTTTAACAATTCTTCCAGAAGTGCATTTATGACGACACAAACTGATGTTGGACGAGACAGCCTGACTCTCAGTCTCCGCTCTACTTCATCCCAAAGGTGTTCTATTGGGTTTAGGTCAGGACTCTGAGCAGGTCAGTCAAGTTCATCCACACCAGACACTGTCGTCCATGTCTTTATGGACCTTGTTTGTGCACTGGTGTACAGTCATGTTGGGAGAGGAAGGGACCGGCTCAAAACTGTTCCCACAATTTGGCGTCATGGAATTGTCCAAAACGTCTTTGTATGCTGAACCATTCAGAGTTCCTTTCAACGGAACAAAGGTGCCAAGCCCAGATCCTGAAGAACGACCCCACCCCATGATCCCCCCTCCAGAATCGACTGCATTTGTTGCACAGGTGGCATCTTATCACTGACGTAATGAGAGCGACCAACTCTTTCACCAATGTTTTCAAAAGCAGTGTGCATGCCTAGGTGCTGATTTTATATATCTGTGGCCATGGAAAGTGATTATTTCAATGGGTGAGCGAAAACTTTTGGTAACATGGTGTAAGTCTTTTCTTCACTGCTGCCAAACAAGCTACCAGTGTTAACAATGTCCTCCATTTACAAAAAAATATGTCCCCCATTTAGAAAAGGGTTTTGATGCCCGACTCCAGTGACGTGTATGAAATGCAGATATTGTTTTTGGCCCGGTTCACGCTTTGACGTTGATCTTTGTCCATATTTGGTTTGGGGATTTTAACTATGTGCAACACGCAGACTTAGTCCTCCAGTCACATCACTCTTACGCAACCTGTCAATTTTGCTCTGTGTAACCATAACCTCAGTAGGAACAAAAGAGTGGCGCAGGATTGAGTCACTGATCAGGGCAGCAAAATGCTTACACTGCATCCTCCAACTGTATAGGATGGGGAAACACTGAGTATTATATCACTATTTGCACATCTTTCAATAATGAGATGAACTAACTGGTCATGGTGTTCATTCAAAATGAATACCAATAACTGGGATTCATGATTTTTGACTTACAAGCATTACATAACTTCTGTTGTGTTTTGGCGGGACATACAAAATTATTTAGTGAAGTCCAAACTCAGACAGACTGACAGCATACAGGCTGTTTGTAGCTCAGCTCAGTAACAGTGTGAACAAGGTCGGCAAGTCCGCATCCCTCCAAGATGACATTATAGGGTCAAATAAACCCCATGTCAAATAGCTGATACCAACATTTTAACAATAGATCAAGTTTGAGTATAAACAAAGCATATCATTATATCAATACATACTTAAAACCTTATTGTTAAGTGCATTTTACACTTCAGATAAAAATGTTAAAAGTCTCTAGTGTTAACATCAACCAAGATTTAAAGTAACCACAAACTGCATGTGGTATGTATCTCCCATGTTAGAGCAACAAAAACGGTTTAGTTTTTTCAAAAATGAAAAAGGAAAACTAGCAGCCAAAACATCCACTTACTTGCCTTGGAATTATTCTTTTTGACAAGCGAGGACAAACAAGAGGTATATTGAAGACATTCCAAAAGAAAAACACTTTCATATTCATCTTTTCTGAAAATCCAAAAAAGAGAAAGTGCAGTGAAAAAGAATGTGAACCATTACTGGAAAATGTTCTTATTGCTCACAGTCTGATTAAAAGAGGGGAAAGCCATGTGTCAATCATCAAAACAAAAACTGAGGACAGGAGTCTCGTGTGCATGTGTGTGTGTGTGTGTGTGTGTGTGTGTGTGTGTGTGTGTGTGCATGTGTGTGTGTGTGTGTGTGTGTGTGTGTGTGTGTGTGTGTGTGTGTCAGAGGGAAAATCAGGTTGTCCCAGCTGATAACCTGACAATCTGTAGAAGCCAGAGAACAAAGTGAAGAAAGCTACGGAGGAGGGGCGGGATGGATGGAGTAAGGGAGTACTAGGAGTAGAAAGGGGAGTAGGGGGTAGAAAAGTGCTGCTGCTTTTGTTGGAGAAGAGTTCAGGTGGTTTTTTCCTCTACCTTGTACCCTGGGGTGGCTTTGTTGGAGGCTGAAAGCCGATGGCTACCGTCTTTGCCTGGCGTGGATGTTCTATCTTTGCCCTTAGACTTGTGGCCATATCCACCTCCTCCCTCCTGACTCTCAACATCTGATGTGTTGCCTGAAGAACTGTCCTGAAGAGCAGCAGAAAAAGACGGAAAATTAACAAAGAAAAAGAGTTAGGCTTCACATATTATCTGATATGGAACTCAGAATCCACTATGCCGTTTCTTCCATGTTTACATAGTAACATTCAGATTCTCATCATTCAGCATCAGGGATGGAAGTACAGTCTGGTCTGACACACATCTAGACCACCAGAATAGCATTCTAATTCCTTACAGATGAATTTTTGTTCTTTTTGTCTTCCTTGCCATCCTCAGGTTCATCTGAGTCCGGGTCTGAGTCCAGCGCAGGGAGCTCTGGATCCAGTGGGGGTTCAAACAGAGCTGTATTCAATGGCAAATACCGTAGCTCATTGGGAGAGTATCTGTCACACACAACAAGATGATAGATTAGGTCAAAAGCGATTAAATGATAATTTAAAGCAAACAACATTTATCCAAGGGTGGAAACTACCTTTTGTAGTAGTCTTGGAACTGTCCTGGTATGAGAGCCACTGGGTATGGCCCTGTTCTTGTCAGCTCTGGAGCTAGCACCTTAAACCTGCCTTGGGGGACCTGGATAATCTGGAAAAAATAAAAACATGTCAACTATTCAATAGCCCTATCACACAGCTCTTTTCTAAATCAATGGAGAAGCCAGCAAGTGATTTATCCATTTCTCCAGGTTGAGCTTACATGTGTCTGGAGGTCAAAGTAAGCTCTTCTCTCTTCCATGCGCTCTCTATTGAAGTTACTGTTGAACTCTGCTGCTTTTTTAGCTGCTTTTTTGATGTATTCAGGAACTTTGCTGGCTTCCACCTTCTGAGGGTTCTGCTGCTGCATTTGCTGTGAAACACAACAGACAAACATCATAAGATTGCATACACATGTGGAAGACCTTCATTAAACACGCAACAGGGATGGTAACCACATCAACCTCAGATATCTTGATTTTGTAAACTTACAGAGTACTCTTTGGCTATTCTCTGCCGCTCTCTCTCCTGCAGTATAACTGAATACTCAGAGTGTTTGGCAGGATACTCCTTTATCATCAGATCTATCACTTCATCACTCCGCAGAGCTGTCAGACCTGAAAACACAGAACATACCCTCTGAGACCACAAGCATACTGGTGGCTTGAGAAATCAAATACATGGAATAAATGTGTGTGTGTGTGTGTGTGTGTGTGTGTGTGTGTGTGTGTGTGCTTGCGTGTGTGTGTGTGTGTGTGTGTGTGTGTGTGTGTGTGTGTGTGTGTGTGTGTGTGTGTGTGTGTGTGTGTGTGTGTGTGTGCTTGCGTGTGTGTGTAACAAATCTTGCGAACCATAGCGAACCAATATTAACTGGTCTGAGTTTGGTTTCCTACCAAGAGTACATTGTGTCTCAGTAATGACGTTCTGTTCACGCAGGTAAAGCTTCTCTTTGTGGGACAAGTCTCTTCTCTCCATATCTGCAGAGCAAAACAGAAACATCACGGGTCAACTATGGTTGAACAATATTAAAGAAGTGTCATCAAAATAGTATGACAGCTGACAAACAACATTCTCAATCCTTAAGACTTATATTACTGGTCTACTTGCCAATAATTTTGCTTATTGTGACCTCTGCCAAGCAGGTTATGATTTCACCTGATTCTATTTTTTGCTTGGTCTGTCAGCAAGTAATAAATAAAAATCTCTACTGAGTGCCACTCTAGATATTACTAGTTTCACACCTGTAACACGATGCAGAATAGTTTGTTAACTGATAATTCTGGGATGAGTACCCATGCATTCAGGTAGAAAACCGTGAGATAATTTTCCTTCAGTCTTACCAGGGTACTTCCTTTTGAAGGATGTTACTCCCAGATACTCGCTGACCTGCTCCTGCAACATGTAGTACTCTCCTGTGTCATCTGGGGGCCATTTGTACTCTGTCAGGTTCTCTGCTGGGAAATACGTCAGGCTGGAGGGGATGAAGAGGGACAATAACGTTTAAGCCTCAAACCTCTGACATACTTCAACACAATGGCTATAAAACAGCAATACGTGTCTGAAGATGACCACATGTGTTAATTCTGTTTTCAAGACAGAAAAAATAATGACATATCTGCCTTTCACTTAACACACATTTAATTACACAGTATGGAGATATCAAAGAATAAAAAACAAAAAGGTATGCGCCTTGAGACTGTCCAGACTGCTTCAAGATAAATATCAAGCGAAACTACCCAAGGTCTTGACTGGAGGTATCACAGCTTCGAGAGCTGTCACCTGAGCCCATTCTCCTTCTCTTGGGAGGCTGGCTGCCATCGTTGGACACCTCTTCAATCACATCTTCCTGTGGATGTAAAAACAAACAAAGAACAACAGAATGTAAACAGCAGTCAAGGAGAGCAAACATCAAGCTGGGAACTGCTTCCCTGTTATGTCACTGCATTGTAACAACAAGACAGTTTGACCAACACTGACTCATTGTAACTCACTGTTATAACCGTCATTTTTACTTTTATAGCTTCATTTTACTACATCAATGTTTTCTCCGGGACATGGCTGTTATCAAACCCACACAAATGATAACATCAGTCATGGCACCTTCTTCTAGCTCCTGTAGACATTTCAAAATTTCTTCTTTAACATGTTTCTTAAAAGACTTGAAAACCATTAAAGAATAACCCTTGAAAAGAATAATTAGCACACAAACAAATGACAGGAAGTAGTGTTTTCTTCAGATGCACAAATTTACAGTCTAGATGTAGTGGGTGTTAAAAACAGTCACTACATACAAAACAACCATTTATGATGGGATTTACGGATAAATAGGGCGGCTGTGGCTCAGTGGTAAAGCGGGCGGTAGAGCGAGTCGTCCTATGATCCCAGATTCCCGCTCCCGCCCAGAAAAAAAACTACCTGGAGGTGAGCTGACAGTGGGAGGTGTCAGCTCACCTCCGGAGCACTGCCAAGGCGCCCTTGAGCAAGGTGCTGTCCCTTTACAAATTGCTCATTTGAGGCGCACCAAGAAGGAGCTGCTGCCACTCTACCCCCCTGCATGCCTACAGGCCCCCCTGTGTGTGGTTGTGTGTATTACAGGCGCCTGTACACACTAATACTGCGTGCATGCGTGTGATTGATTGATTGATTGATTGATTGATTGATTAACAAAAACTAGAGTGTGCGTTCTTAATTTCCCTTCGGGGATTATAACAGTGTATTAAATTAAATTAAATAACTGTGTCCCCTCATCCCTGTTAGCCATTATTGTCTGTGAAGGGACAGAACGGGGGTTTGACTCCACGAAGACAGAACAACCCCTGAAACACAAAGTCCATCAAACAAAAACGAACGAATGAACTTGTAATGTTAGCGGAGTGAAGACGAGACGAGAGAAGGCGTGTGATGAGTTCACCGTGGTCACAACTCGTTTGTGGACATTTACTAAATGCTTCTAACAGGCATGTGAGAAGCATTTAGTAGTAAGTCATGTATTAATGTAAACGCGACATTGCTTTACACTGAAGACATCTGGGGGAGAACACGACGCTCACGTCGTTGACAGAGTTCATACATCAGGTATTCGCTAATACAGCCGTTAGCTAGAGGCACACGCACTGGCAGCTATTCATTAACGCACATTTCACTGTAAAGCAAAGGTCACCTTAACGGGTTGTGCTCCAGGAGTAGCAGGGCTACTGTCGCAAGGCGGTCTAACAGGGAGTACAGCAGCCATGTCTCGATAAATGTCATCTACAACTAGGCTAGCTCACTAGCCACTTCTTTGTTTTCTTCTTTCTACGCAGAAACGCGCTGGTTGCTAAAGTGTTCATTCAGGATGACGCCACCTTGTGGATTGGAGTAGAGATTGCGAAAGGGCACTCGATCAACTGCACCTTGACAGTAAATGAGATTTAAATTTTATTCTACTAACTTATATTCACTTGCAATTTGTATATTAAAACAACAATGTATATCCTAAAACTAGGCATCAATTTAAACGATACTTGAATTAAGTCTACCTCACAAATCTAGAAAACAGTGAACTCTCCGAACACCGCCACCTCGTGGCGATATTATGGCATTGTAACATTGGGCGTGTGTGTGTGAGTTCTTTTATTTTGAAAACCACGCAGGGAAGTCAGACACAAAAACCACCTGGAATCCGGCGAAATCAACAGGAATATTTTCTTTTACTTGCTAGGCTAACCTTCCGATAACTCCTGTTGCCTCGTCCTCCCTTGCTGCTGTCCTCACGCCACACTGGCGATGTCGGAGTCGTACGGTAAGCAGGCAGAGCCGAGATGAGGCAGGTGTGTCGGTGCAGCTTCTTCTCATCGCCCGCTGATAGCCGACGGGCTAACCAGCCGCTGCTGGAGGCTGCTGGCCTCACAAATGCCTTGTCAGTGTTAATAGTTGCACAGATGTGATGCATGTAAAAATTTCCACTTTTACAGTAACTGCAAAGTGTTTTAAGTGTTTGATGTTAGAAATCCCCTCGGAGGCTAACGGGATGAGCAGGAAGCTGTGGGTTGTGATCATGGATGTCTGCTGTTTCTGGACCGACTGCCCAGCAGACAAACACAGACACATCGATGCGGGTCGTAACCTCAGCGCTCTGCCTGATGATCAGGGCCCCTGTTAGACCTGAAGCTCTGCTGGGCCCCCATTACTCACATCACATTGTTGTCCTCATTTGCCCCTGTGTGTATGAAATGTCCCATTCATTCTGCTAAATGGTCTGACTTTTGCCCACTGTCGCTTCCACTTCCTAAATATTTATTTCGCCACATATTTTGTGTATTCTCAAAAATGATTGCATGGTACACAACTCCTCATGGGTCTTTGGTATCTACACTAGAGTCAACGTTACTGCAAATTTATTTTGTACGTGATCCTTCAATAATACAGTCTTCTTCTCCTCCTTTGGGCTTCTCCCTTCAGGGTCTCCACAGCCAGTCAGTGTCCTCCATCTAACCCTGTCTTCTCATCCTCTTCTCTCACACCAACTACCTTCATGTCCTCTTTCACTACATCCATAAACCTCCTCTTTGGTCTTCCTCTAGGCCTCCTGCCTGGCAGTTCAAAACTCAGCATCCTTCTACCAATATATTCACTATCTCTCCTCTGGACATGTCCAAACCATCTCAGTCTGGCCTCTCTGACTTTATCTCCAGAACCTCTAACATGTGCTGTCCCTCTGATGGACTCATTCCTGATCCTATCCATCCTGGTCACTCCCAGAGAGAACCTCAGCATCTTCATCTCTGCTACCTCCAGCTCTGTCTCCTGTCTTTTCCTCAGTGACACTGTCTCTAGACCAAACAACATCGCTGGTCTCACCACAGTTTTCTACACCTTTCCTTTCATTTTAGCTGAAACTCTTCTAGTAATTCAATATCTACACAGCATTTCCCTGTAATGTCATTGCATCTAAAAGCATCATCACATAGATTTACTCTCATAAACTGATCAAAGTTTAAAGCAAGTTTAGTGCAAGTATTAGTTTGATAGAAAAATATATCCCTAATGTTACAGACTTGCATACACAATCAGATTGTCGTTGAAACTATTGATTCAGTTAGCTTTGAAATTTGATTCATCTTCAAAGATTGTTGAGCAGGATGCTATTGTGTATTATTTGAGTTTTGTACGTGTTATTCGTACATTTAGAAGCTTGTGAATTCTTTGTGTTTTTTTTTAAAGAGTAAGGATGCAGATCATGATACAGATCAACGCCAAACTAACGGGTTGTTCCTTCACTTATAGCCTATTACACTTCATCAAAATCTGTTTAGCACTCTTTAAGTAGTCCTGCCTCCTAATGCTAATAATATAGTAATATAACCTATGTAAATAATAAAAACACGTTTTGTTGGATGTATAAACAGATATTGTTTGTTGTAACCTCAGATTTCCTGTTCAAATTCCTGGTGATTGGGAATGCTGGAACAGGCAAATCGTGCCTGCTACACCAGTTCATAGAGAAAAGATGTAAGTCATTCAACCAATGTTTATGAGAAATAATTTCTGCTTGTGCAAATGGAATTCAGGAACAAAAATGTTTTAAGTATAGTGATGATGGTCTTTTCATCATATAGATCTTCTTTAATGAAAACAAGAAATTGCAGGTATTATTATTATTCACTGTTTAATTATGCTGGTAAAAAAATGTTTGTGTTTTGTTTGCCAGTTAAGGATGAATCCAACCACACAATTGGAGTGGAATTTGGTTCCAAGATCATCAGTGTAGTCAACAAAATGGTCAAACTGCAAATTTGGGACACTGCAGGACAAGAACGGTTCAGGTAGGCAAAAATCCCAACACGACTCTGTATCATCTTTTACCAGCTGGCAAAACAAATATACTTTTCCTAAGTTTAAGTGCAGTTGTAATTTTATTGATCACACTTGACTAGTATCAGTAATTTCTTATCAACAATCACAATGTTTAAAAACTAGGGATTGGTTGTGTACCAAAATGATGGGATGTGTAGTTATGTGCTTCAAAGATTTTTAAAAGTGTGTGTGTGTGTGTGTGTGTGTGTGTGTGTGTATGTGTGTGTGTGTGTGTGTGTGTGTGGCAGGTCTGTGACCAGGAGTTACTACAGAGGAGCAGCGGGCGCCCTACTGGTCTATGACATCACCAGGTAACTCAGCCATTCTTCTGTTTCAGGTCGTGTTGGTTTCAGGTCTCTCATTTGTTTTTTCAGGCAGCTTCCCTCTCTGTTTTACATTTGAATTCTTTTCTCTCAGTCGAGAGACATACAACGCTCTAACCACATGGCTGAGCGATGCCAGGATGTTGGCCAGTCAGAACATTGTCATCATCCTGTGTGGAAACAAGAAGGACCTTGATGCTGACAGGGAGGTCACGTTCCTGGAGGCTTCACGCTTCGCTCAGGAGAACGGTAGGAAAAGGATCAGAGAGGTTTGGGAAAAAAATCTATCATTTCCCTCAAAGCCAGAAAGATTAGGAGCCTTTTTCCTCACTGCAGGGGGGCGCCCAGCGTATGAAGAACAACATTTGATGTCATCATAACATATTTTTAAAATTTAGTTGCTATTTTTTCTCCTCTGTACACGTTCATCCTTGTGTGTCTGTGTGTGTTTTATATCAGAGCTGATGTTCCTTGAGACCAGCGCTCTGACAGGAGAGAATGTCGAAGAGGCCTTTGTCCAGTGCGCTCGGAAAATCCTCAACAAGATAGAGTCAGGTGGGAGCTGCAGCCCTCAACTCTAAATCCCAAAAGAATCAACAAGACAGGCTTAGGTTTGACCCCTGACCCCTGACCCTGACCCGTAGCAGCGCTCAGCTGAAGCAGATCATTCTCCTGTAAATCTCCTGTAAACTCCTGTAAAAGGCATCTCTTCACGGTTTTAGTGGAAATGTGAACATCACACACTCAGGTGTCTGTTCTCCGCTCGTCTCCTCTCTTCCTTTCAGGGGAGCTGGATCCAGAGAGGATGGGTTCAGGCATCCAGTATGGCGACGCTGCGTTGCGACAGCTTCGCTCTCCTCGTCGCGCTCAGCCGCAAGGCACCCAAGAGTGTGGCTGCTAGTGGATGGGCTCCATTCCATACCCAGGTAAGGCGTCGCAGGCAGTTTGATAGTTTTGGTGGTTCCATGAGACACACTGAAAAGAACAATGTGTGAATCGTTCTCTCTGTATTTTCTCACTGCCTCAGAATGTCTGTTATGAATTACATGAAGGAACAGAAAAGTACTCATTGTACATTTGTATAATACAGGGATTCGGTTGTGGATGTGTGTGTGTGATCAGTGTTTTTCAGACAGGCTGTTTAGACCAGGAGAACAGCAGTGATGAATTGGGCCAGATGCCGTGCAGGTAATCTCCAACCGCGGCACAGAACCTTCAGGATGCACCTGCATAGAGCGAAAAGACTTGGCAATTTATCCCCCCCAATACACACACACACACAAACACACTCACCTACCACCCTCCAAATATCCTTTGTGAACCCTCCTCAGCCTCCCACACAGGCTATGAAATACAGATGTGTGTGTTCCCTTTTTTCTATCTTCATATCATCTGCCGTCCTGATTGAGCGTTTTGTTTTCTCTGTGTTCTCCATCACTTTTTACACCATTTTGGCTCTTTTGTTTGAATCAAACAGATAAAATGTCGACATTATTTTGCCTTGAAGCTGTTGCCAGGTAGATCTATGAGAGCTGGACCAAGCTAGATGAGATGTTTTCCCTTTTTCCTTGGGTCTTTATGCCGACCTGAATTTATTGTCTCCTGGCTGAAGGCTGAGCGTCGACACATCGGTGTCGTTTTCATTAAACACCTGGCAATAAATTATTTTTTCATAATCCCTGAACTATTCATCCAGACATACTGTATGTCGTTGCAATCTCCAGTCTGTTTCTGTGACCACGAGCTCTATTGGCCTGCTTTAAACACACAATGCTACCTGTCTGATGACTAGTCATACAATTCACTCTTCTCTCACACACTTTCTCGGTTTGTAAACTTCTCCCCTGGTGGTGCTGATGCCGGTCAACGCTTCATTCCATCATTTCTTGCATCGTTCACATACCACCACTGACTTTAACCTGTAACTCCTGTCCCACTCTGTTTACACACCTCCCTCTCATCTGTAGCCTCTCACACGTTGTGAAGTATTTCTGTATATAGAGACTGACGCATGATTTCTCAAACAGAATATAAGAGTATTTCAAGAGATTTTATGTATATTAAATTATAAAGCATATCCTGCACCTGTTTAATGGGTCACTGTAATATTGTCAGATTAAACTACAATACACTGGGGATCTATACGTGGTATAGATGGGCTATACTGTTAACAGCAGTCGTGTTTATTTATAAATGGGACAAAATTATCTGAATGACTGTTTATATCATTATTCAAGTTGATGGATTGAAAGAAAAGTGGCAGTTGGACGTATCTCGAGCATGTATCTACCATCCTTCTGTTGAAGAACTTAAAATGAAACGTATGGAATAACAGCAACAGCAGTTAAGTGACTAGCTGTCATTTAAGGCTGTCTTAATCTAAAGGATACCTTCTTTCTAAATGTTGCCTGTTGACTTGAATACCTTGCCAACTGCTTCCAATTCTGAGGTAAAACTAACAGAAGTCAATTGTTTTCAGAGACAGTAGGAAAACATTTGATGTGTGTTTGATTTTCATCTGTTTCCAAAGACACTTTACATCTCCTGTTTTAGTCTGTGAGAAATCTGTGCACTCAACAAAACACATTTAGGCATAGATGGTTTTAAATTGAGAATTGTGTGTTGTATTGGTGTATTAAGAATAACAATTACATGTTTTGTGGGGGAGGGGGTGGTTAATACATTTTTGCCCTTGAAAATAATCCATTAAAATCGAACACACGTCAAATTTTAATATTTCACATTAGATTTAATCTGTCTGCTGTCGTATATTTGTGTGTCAGCAATTTATTTTTTCTTTATGTCTCTTGCTATCAATAACATGGAATTTTATTTATTGTGTATGATAAAAGCGTATGTTTCTACAATAAAATCTATTAGAGTATTGAAGTGGCTTTGAATTTTTTTTATATGCGTCACCCAGTTTGGAAAAGATCCTTTCAGCTGAATGATGTTGGCAGAAATGGGCAGATGTCAATAAAAAGACAGGTGGAAAAAATTTATTAAAAGCTTTGCAGCACACCATACAACCTCAAAACTCTAAACATATGAAGTGTCTACTAGTATGGGCAGAGCCCAAAATTTAAACAACTAAAACACTTCATGGAATTTTACAGTAACTGTATTCATCAGCGATATTATAAACCTATAGATGACAAGAACAGAAAATAAAATGTCTTTACATCAAGAAAGGATATTAATTAGAAAGTTTGGAAGAATCTGTTATGATGAATCTTGTCTCAAAGATTGTCGTAGTTCACCTTATCCAAAAAAACTTCCAGATCATAAATAATATTCTAATATTGCACAAAATTCACATTCCTGGAGTGTAATTTCTAATACAAAACTAAATTACAAAACCAAGCAATGCAATCCTAAAAACAAATTTGCAGCCACAAAACTATGAAAAAGTCTAAATGTAAACCACAATCCCCTGTCCTCTTCCTGTCCATTCCTTTCACAATATTCACGCCATTAATCACTTTTAAATTTGAGGTTATATCTTCTTTGCTGTTTAAAGATCTTTAATTGAAATTCTCAAAATATCAATATAGATTTAAATAACATTTGTGAGGTGACACTTAAAATGGTCACAAGGTAATGGGGTTTCGAGGCTGATGTGAATCCAGGTGTTGATCAAGGAAACTTTTTGCCATTTTGGGTGAGGAATTCACTTTTCAAACGCAGTTAAGGTTTGTCTTTATGGCACTTTAATCATCACTGCAGATGAAAGGAACCCTAGGAGGATCTGATCTGTGACTGTGACATTAATGTCCCAAATAGAAAAATATTATAAAGAGGATTAAAAACATATTTTAGTCTTGTGTGAGCACACCTAATATAGTCGATACATTCACCAGCATACACACAAACAAATACACAAAATCAGCAGAAGAATGAACTACATGAAAACTGAAAATACTGAGCTAGGCATCCTGTACAAAGTGCTGTTATTTGGTCATGCTTCATTGTTTGTACGGCTCAACTTTTGTTTCAACGCAGAACCTGAGACGACAATTTAAGATCAAGAAATGCTGTCTCAACCAAAACCTGTGATAGTTATGCTTTGACAATGACTTGAATCACTCAACCCCTAACCCTTTGTAGCATTCATCATCCCATCATGTCCAATGACGAGTACAATGAAGACACACCTCACACCTATCCAACACAGCACCATGTTCATTGATTAATGCAGACAGCCATCAACATAACAGCATGTTGTTATGAAGCTATTTATAGTGAACATCACGTAAACATGTTAATTAGCTCATGCAACAATAGTGTGACCTGTTCTGAAGTATAAGCACATTATCCAAGCTTTTTGTATCACAGTTTAAAAAGGTGTCTGGATTATTCAGACATGTTGACTTCATTACCCTAGTGCTGTGTTTTTATCCATTGATAATGAGTATGAAATATTTCACATAGATTAAAAGGGACATATCAAAGAGTAATCATTTCAACTTTCTATGGTCAAATCTTTCCTGTAAAATATGTCATTGTCATATGACATTCATAGAAATCTTCTTGTAAAAAATATTTGGGCACACAGTGAAACTCAAAGTTCAAGATTGGCAGTTTAAATTCTGAATATGAGTGATAAGACATTAAGAGCCACATGCTCTGTTTTTGAGTGATTGTTTTAAACTTCAGCGTGAGAAAGATGAAGGGCTCTTCATTATTTGTGTCGAGAATCCTCCTGAAGTCAGCGTGTGTGTTTGTTTGTGTCCTATCGACAGCGAGCAGAGAAGCAGCGCATGTACTCAGTGATCCAGGGGTTGAAATCTGGTTCAACCACATTTCTGGTTTTGGACACATCGGCAGACTTAGCTCTCCTGCGTTCCCTCTGGGTCTGGAACTGACGCTCCACTTCCCGCCTGGTCTTTGCACGCAGAGCCGATACATGGATCTATCAGGAAAACAAAAACAACTGTCAGCTCCTGTTGACGTTTGGAATCCGCTGCAACACAGCATCTGGTGTACAGGGACAGATTACCTCATTAGTTGATGCTGCTGGGCCAACATTGTGTGTCTTCCTCTCTGCAATGTCTGCATCCTTCTCTCCTGATCCATACAGAGCGAATGGATGTCTGCTGTCCTTACCGTTCTTCCTGGGCTGCGGTGCTGGGGCAGGCCTGACACGCTGGGAGCGCCAAGCGGGTTTTGAGGATTTAGAGGTCTTGACCTGTGGTGGTCCGCCAGCATCTTTCTCTGTCAAAAAAAAAAAAAGACAAAGAAGCAATAAGGTACCAGGAGCAGAGAAGAACAAAATAGGGAATCAACGTTAAATAATGGATGATGGAGGTAGAAACATATACATGTACATGTATGAAAATAAAATTTTCATAAAAAAATGAAAAAAGTACATTTCCTTTTCGTCACAAGTGTGTGTTTATATGTAGCAGTTTGGTAAAATGTTTATGTTTACCATGCAATCTCATGAAATGTTTAGTGTATTTTTATAAACTGCTGTGAATCTTTTTGCCTCAATGCTGTTTTTAATCGGTCTTTCTAAGGATAAACATCACCTGAATATCCACAATACTGGTATAGAAACCTAGTTTTCTGTGTTGGTGCTAAAAAAAATTATTTTTAGGTATAAAATATGATCACATTCAACAACTCCAGTTACTTTTTATCTACAAGACAAACTGACAAAAACTGTTTAATACAATGAGCACAATAATTCCGTTATATATATACATACATACAGTATTATATATATATACACACACACATATATACATATACTGTGTGTGTGTGTGTGTATGTGTGTATATATATATATATATATATATATATATATATGTATATGCAGCGTAAGGTGAAGGTAGAGGTAGCAAAGGTCAAACAAGAAGCTTATGATGACTTGTATGCTAGGTTGGACAGTAAGGAGGGAGAGACTGATCTATACCGGTTGGCAAGACAGAGAGACAGAGATGGGAAGGACGTGCAGCAGGTTAGGGTGATTAAGGATAGGGATGGAAGTCTATTGACAGGTGCCAGTAGTGTGATGGGAAGATGGAAAGAGTACTTTGAAGAGTTGATGAACGTGGAAAATGACAGAGAACAAAAACTAGAAGAGGTGACTGTTGTGGACCAGGAAGTAGCAAAGATTAGTCAGGATGAAGTGAGGAGGGCACTGAAGAGGATGAAGGGTGGAAAGGCAGTCGGTCCTGATGATATACCTGTAGAGGTATGGAAGTGTCTAGGAGAGGTGGCAGTAGAGTTTCTGACTGGGTTGTTCAACAGGATCTTAGATAGTGAGAAGATGTCTGATGAATGAATGGAGAAGCTAGACTGAGGGCAGAAGTGAACATTTGTGAGCAGCAGTATGGTTTTATGCCAAAACAGAGTACTACTGATGCAGTATTTGCTTTGAGGATGTTGATAGAGAAGTACAGAGAAGGCCAGAGGGAGCTGCATTGTGTTTTTGTAGATCTGGAGAAAGCTGATGACAGGGTGTCCAGAGAGGAACTGTGGTATTGTATGAGGAAGTCTGGAGTGGCAGAGAAGTATGTTAGAGCGGTGCAGGACATGTATGAGGACTGTAAGACAGTGGTGAGGTGTGTGTAGGTGTGACAGAGGAGTTCAAGGTGGAGGTGGGACTGCATCAGGGATCAGCTCTGAGCCCCTTCTTGTTGCTATGGAGATGGACAGGCTGACAGACGAGGTTAGACAGGAATCTCCATGGACTATGATGTTTGCAGATGACATTGTGATCTGCAGTGAGAGCAGGGAACAGGTGGGGGAGAAGCTAGAGAGGTGGAGGTTTGTCCTGGAAAGGAGAGGAATGAAGGTTAGCCGCAGTAAGACAGAGTACATGTGTGTGAATGAGAGGGACCCAAGTGGAAGAGTGAGGTTACAGGGAGAAGAGATCAAGAAGGTGGAGGATTTGAAGTACTTAGGCTCAACAGTCCAGAGCAATGGAGAGTGTGGAAAAGAGGTGAAGAAGTGTGTCCAGGCAGGATGGAACGGGTGGAGGAAAGTGTCAGGTGTGATGTGTGATAGAAGAGTTTCAGCTACAATGAAAGGAAAGGTGTACAAAACTGTGGTGAGACCAGCGATGTTGTTTGGTCTAGAGACAGTGTCCCTGAGGAAAAGACAGGAGACAGAGCTGGAGGTAGCAGAGATGAAGATGCTGAGGTTCTCTCTGGGAGTGACCAGGATGGATAGGATCAGGAATGAGTACATCAGAGGGACAGCACATGTTAGAGGTTCTGGAGATAAAGTCAGAGAGGCCAGACTGAGATGGTTTGGACATGTCCAGAGGAGAGATAGTGAATATATTGGTAGAAGGATGCTGAGTTCTGAACTGCCAGGCAGGAGGCCTAGAGGAAGACCAAAGAGGAGGTTTATGGATGTAGTGAAAGAGGACATGAAGGTAGTTGGTGTGAGAGAAGAGGATGAGAAGACAGGGTTAGATGGAGGCATCTGATTGGCTGTGGAGACCCTGAAGGGAAAAGCCGAAAGGAAAAGAAGAAGAAGAAGATAAATATGATAGATATAGTTATGTTCATAATTTAAATGACCTTTTCCTCCTCGCTCCTTGGGGGGAACCGCTGTCTCTGTGACGCCATCAGGCTGTGGGCCTGAGAGGAACAAACCAGATCATGAGGCGCAGTGAGGGGACAAGGTAACACCTAAATGTACTGAACAGTCAAACTCATTTATACCCTTTAATAATATTTCTATGGTTTACCGTTATTTGCCGCCTGGTGACCGGACACATCCTCCTCTTCCTCCTGAAGGGGAAGCCTGGGCACAGCGTCTGTGTGTCCGTCCATCCTCCCTCCATCACACGCCTCCAGCTCAGGCACCGGCCCGTCTCCGCCGCTCTCGGCCTGCGCCTGGCTTTTACCGGGAGGACTCCCTCCTCCGGAGTCTGAGTCGGTGTCCGAACCAGCCCAGAACCAGGGGTTGTGTGTGTGCTCCAGGAGTCTGCGCGTTAGCCGGTACTTCAGCATCTCCTCGTAACACCTGCTGTAGGACTCCCATTTGGGGTCTTTGAACTTCTTCATGTACTCCGAGCGGATCCTCCTGGTCACCATCCTGGGAAGCTAGCGGAAATAAACCCCAACAAACCACAGACACGGAAAACTTTCTGAAAACCAAACCGAGGATGTCGCGCACTCAAGACATGTACGCGAGGCAGACCATAATGCCAGCGTTATAACGCTACGCAGACCTCAACTATAGAAGGAACAAGTCACGCTAGCTGTGTTTTTAGGCTTACAACCAGCGCCAGACATTTAAATAATACCACAATGACAATTCCGACCAATAACAGGGCAGCTACTCACTAGAGCCCGCCTACTTCCCTACGAGCCGGCCTGAGTTTGTCCCCCACCCCCGTGAAGCAAATTTTGACCAATAAAAGAGCAGCTAGAGACTACAGCCCGCCCACATCCCCTGAAGCCAATTCCGACCAGTAACAGAGCAGCTGGAGACTAGAGCCCGCCTACCTCCCCACGGGCCGGGGTTACTTCCCCCCAACTCCCACACACTGGATAAAAACATGAGAGTCCAGGTATGATTGTATTACAAACGACAGCCGGTCAGACTACTCGGGTTTACCGGAAAGAACCCAGTTCCGGCGAAAATTTGATCGCCCTTTTCAACGTCAACAGCGGAAATTTCTTGAACGTGATGACGCAAATCAATCCCCTCTTCTGATTGGCTCTAGCGACATGAACGAATACCCCACGTCAAGGATCGGCTGCAATTATTTCTGTCTATGAAAACACTTTATAATCTGAATTGCTGTCATTCCTTACAAGAGTCTGTTTTTATCTCTGAAATATGTTGTATTTTGCACCAATAACGCTTTTAAACAAGCTTTGGTGACACAACATCGTATACTACATCAAATAAAATGTTTTAATACGTGTCGACTGTTCTTAAATCAGTCCGTTCTCCATATTCTAGCACCATAATAAAAGCTATTTAAAAGAGCTTGCTATTCAGGTGATATAATCTAAACGATTATTACCCATCTGTGTTGTCAATATTTATTTCTAACTAAAATCTCGCCACGATACGCGGGCTGGTAGCAGGGAGAAATATGTGTGAGAATCTAAATTTGAATGCAGTAAATATACTTACACCGGGGTCGGATTTCACGGAAGCAGATCCGAACAGATGGTGTACACAGCGCTGCTGTAATCTCAGATTGCGTCTCTTCGCTCCGCCCAGGTGACGTTTTTAAAAAGCCAAACACACGCGCGCAACAGGTGTCCTCGGCCCAGGATGTGAGGAATGCGGTCAGGGTGGTTATTGGTTAGAACCCATTTGGTCAAAAATATTAAAGATCATAAAGTGACTACAAAATGTAGTTTTTTTCACGGTTAGTTAGTATCCGGGCAGAAGTGCTTAATTAATATTTTCCATGTTAAATTACACAGGAATATTTTTCTCCAAAAAGAAGCTATGGGTATGTCGAGTTAGATATGCAAATATGAATTTAACACCACGGGTTCTCAGGAGGTTGAGGAGCTAAAATATAGGTGTCAAAGAAAAACGTGAAAGGAAGTTTTAATATAGGCTTCACAGCAGTTCAGTAAGGGTGAGGGCGCACGGTGGTACCGCGCACCGGGCGCATGTCCCTTTGTCTTTTTAAACCTCAACTAAAACCGCTACCTATTCAGTTTATCTGCATATAAGGTTGGAGTGGAGAGATGTACCGCTGGGTCTGGTTTTGTCTAAAGATGGTCTGGAGGCTGGGGTCGCGTATGGTCGTTTAGGGTAGGCAGGTCAAGGGGATACATGCAGGTGTCGGGTGTCCAATACTGATCCAGAGCTGCTGCTATTGCTGTTGCTGCCACTGCTGCCCGGGCACATTCCTGGCAAGTCAAACTCGGACTGTCAGAATTGTGTCACCCAGCAGCATCAAACCACCAGAATCCTAGTTGTCCCTCCCTCGTCCTTATTCTGCTATGTCCTGGCGCTTGTCAACGCTTTTACCGACCTCTTTGGGATTTATCTCTGCGCTCCATCAGGAGGCCGATTTGAGGGATGATGCTATGCGTCAACTTTATTTGTTTTTCACTTCTTCCCTGACTTGATTAATTTGGATATTTTTTCCAGCGTTCCAAGAACTCTTACTGGTGTCTCTTAATGCTGAATTTAAGAGGAAGTTGTATTTGCATATTTAAGAAAAGAGTAATTAATGTATTTTTCAAAGGCATGAGCAATCATCAATATTCCGCTTGACCTATTTCAGTTTTAATTTTCACAGAATCTTACCATTCTGTCTGTCTACCCTCCCTCTGAGAAAACAAGGCCGGGCTCGGAAATACCAAATAATGGACTTTAATAAATTATCAATATGTATATACACTTACATTCACATGTGTTGGGCAACATGTTGTTATTTTTATTAAATTTTTTGGGTGGATGCATGGTTCAGTGGTGGTTTTTCACAGCCTCTCTCCGTGCAACACAGACAACAAACAGCTATAATATATGCAAATTTTAAAAGACTAGCAAAATGCATATGCATGTCAACAGCGCAGACAAGAAGTCCATTGACAGCAGAGTGTTGCTGTGCTGCAGTAGCTGATCCTCCTTGTTTGACCTCCAGAGAGCTGATGGTATAAATGATGGAGAAGCTGGAGAAGACGATTGAGGATTTAGAAGCACTTCCTGTGGACAATGCTGGGGCCAGCCTCGTCGTACTCCTGCTTGGAGATCCACATCTGCTGGAAGGTGGACAGGGAAGCCAGGATGGAGCCACCGATCCAGACAGAGTACTTCCTCTCGGGAGGGGCAATGATCTGAAGGAGAGAGAAAAGAAAATCGATCAATAAAGTGCCAGTGAATCTCTGTATTTAATTAAACAGTTTTTAATTATAGTCCGTTTCTTTATGAGTTTGAATTTTGGGATAAATTGAGAAATGTCATGTGTACCTTGATCTTCATGGTGCTGGGGGCCAGAGCAGTGATCTCCTTCTGCATACGGTCAGCAATACCAGGGTACATGGTGGTACCACCGGAGAGGACGTTGTTGGCGTACAGATCCTTACGGATGTCAATGTCGCACTTCATGATGCTGTTGTAGGCGGTCTCATGAATACCAGCGGACTCCATACCTGGTCAGGTGAGAGCGCAAGTGGGATGATGAGGACTCATGTCCCACTACCGCAATGGACTAACGTCGTTGGCAAAATGCATAAAATTAGGGCTAGTCGGCGTACCAATGAAGGAAGGCTGGAAGAGGGTCTCAGGGCAACGGAACCTCTCGTTACCGATGGTGATGACCTGACCGTCGGGAAGCTCGTAGCTCTTCTCCAGAGAGGAAGAGGAGGCAGCGGTGGCCATCTCGTTCTCGAAGTCCAGAGCCACATAGCACAGCTTCTCCTTGATGTCGCGCACGATCTCACGCTCGGCTGTTGGAGGACAATTAGATGAGATGTCAGGTGAACCATCAGCCAAGACCTACACACGTAGTGTGCGTGTTGGCGATCAGGAAAGCTGAGCTACTCGGAGTCCCTTAGACGTCCGAAGTTAAAAAAAAAAAGTCTCCGATTTGTCAGTGTGCGTGTTGGTTTAAATTATCCAATGATCTATTTTTCATTTGTTGCGCAGCAACACAGGCTGTGAGAACTATATTAAAATATACGTTCAATGTCGCATATTTGTTGGCAGTGGTGCAATCAGAGTCCGTTATGTTTAGCAAACTGTTCCAAAAACCTCTGATTAATAAAAAATATGCTGAATTAAAGCAAATTAGGTTCAACTTAGAACAGACGCATCTGCCTCGCTGTGGACCTACAGCGGAAGGTTCGCGTTTTTCTTTTTTGAGTGATCTGTATAGTCCAGCTCCTCACCGGTGGTCACGAAGGAGTATCCACGCTCGGTCAGGATCTTCATCAGGTAGTCGGTCAGATCGCGACCAGCCAAGTCCAGACGCATGATGGCGTGGGGCAGGGCGTAACCCTCATAGACTGGGACGTTGTGGGTCACACCATCACCAGCATCCAGCACAATACCTAAAGAGAGAAGTACGGAGGGAATTAAGGGGAGTACAAACTGAGCCGAGTCCTCATACATGGAGGTATCATGTGGAAATTGTGGCAAAAGTGTGACAGAATAAGTTAATAAGAATAGAAAAGAATAAGTTAAAAAACAAACAAACCCTCAATCTGATTGTAAATAAGTTATAAAGAGACCCAGAAAGGCCGGTAGGCTGTGCGTAAATATTGTGCGTACAATGGCTACAGTGTGGATTCGGCACATTCGTAGCTTATAGTTAATATTATGTGTTGCGTTACAAGGTCTAGTTTATATGATATGATGATAGGATGTGTTTGTGGAGTTCTGAGCTGCAGCTGTCGGGTGTTGATTGGCTCACCAGTAGTACGACCGGAGGCGTAGAGGGACAGCACAGCCTGGATGGCCACGTACATGGCGGGGACGTTGAAGGTCTCAAACATGATCTGGGTCATCTTCTCCCTGTTGGCTTTGGGGTTCAGGGGAGCCTCAGTGAGCAGGGTGGGGTGCTCCTCGGGGGCCACTCTCAGCTCGTTGTAGAAGGTGTGGTGCCAGATCTTCTCCATGTCATCCCAGTTGGTGATGATGCCGTGCTCAATGGGGTACTTCAGAGTCAGGATACCCCTCTTGCTCTGGGCCTCGTCGCCGACGTAGGAGTCCTTCTGACCCATACCGACCATGACACCCTGAAGGGGAAGGAGAGGTTACAACTGATCCCACCACAGTATTAAATTTTCCGACCGGATTTAAGTCTCAATTGTGAGGAGTAAAAAGCACGTCGATCGCTCAGTGAATGTGACAAATAACGGTGTGATTCACACGCACGACTGTCAGTCCGCTTGTGAAAAATACATTTCCGTTTCAAAGCGCTCAAGGAACGCAGATATTGGTGAAGAGCACCAACATTAAATGTGTAAAAATTACGCAGTAACCACTTCGTTTTAAAGAGCATATTCACAATGAAATACTAAATCGTTGATTATCAGCATAATGCCAAATGTCATTCAGCTTGACTTGTTTCGTATAAAATAGTAACTAATTACACATGTAATTATATTTTTTTCATATTGGACAACACATTTCTTGTGGTGTAATTATTACTCTAATAGTTAATTGTTTTGACATTGTCGTCATACAACTTTTTTTTTTTTTTATCCAATCAGACTATTGTCTGCCCCCGGTCGTTTACCTGGTGGCGGGGGCGGCCGACGATAGATGGGAACACAGCCCTGGGGGCATCGTCTCCGGCGAAGCCAGCCTTCACCAGGCCTGAGCCGTTGTCGCACACAAGGGCGGTAGTCTCATCGTCGTCACACATGGTGGCTTCTGTCACAGAGGAGGTAAATACACAGAGTTAAAGGTACATGGTCATTCATGCTGAATAGAGGATTTAATATTTCAGTAATTAACCTTTTACAATTCTTGTAATCTCAAAAAATCGGCTTTAATCATAAAGAGCAAAATCAATCAAATAATTGTAATGCCCTATTTAATGGAGCATTATTAGGCCCATGTCTTGCAGGAAATATATCCATGACACTCTCAGATCGGACCTTTACGCATGACAGGTGAGCTGGCATAACCTCATAAAATTACATTAGAAATTGACTATGTAAAACAATACAATATAAGATAATTATTCTACCGTAAAACAATTCGAAATGAAAAATACGGCCATCAAAAATTCTATTAAACCTAGACTCGTTTCTCTGATTGTCCCGATTTCTCCGCAAACAACCGGCATTTTAATTAGGCTTAAGGCCCCATCAGCACCTTATCAGGACCCAGAGTCTAGAAAGCTTTCAGGTTCTTTTCAGTTCAATTTAAGTTTCATGGGTTACATCTGGAATTATAATTTTTTTCTATGTGTTTCTCAGATATCTCATTATGTAGAAGTATTTCCCTCATCCTTTAGGTCTTTGCAACAGGCTAAGAGTCTGGTTCAAGACTCCAGGACCAAACTGTCCTGCCCATAACGTCTGCTTCGTTTACTGCTCCAGTGTTTTGTGGTTAAGGCCTGAAGTGATGCCCCAGCGGGGTCTTACCTTAGGAGAGTGTCTGCGGCTCGGAGAGAACGACCCAACCAGTGCTACTGCTGAACCAGCTACGGTCCAGCCTGCTGCCTGTCCGGCTTATAAACCCAACGACCACCATTCACAAACCTCAGCACTGGCCTCCATCCCGACCCTCTGCCATATTAGGACGGGCTGAGGAAGAGGGGTGGCGTAGGGTGGGGGGCGTAGGGGGGCCGCTGCGAGGATGCGCGCCGCGCGGACAGGGAGGGAGGTCGGGAGGGAGGGGCCCCATGCGTTCGGGCCCCGGAGAGGAGCAGGAGTGACGCTGCGCGTCCCCGATGAGAAACGAGCGCGCGCCTTATATGGAACTGTCGCTTTGACCTCCCGTCGAGCCTCGCGGTCCCACCTCGACGGCCGTATAAGGACCGTGCGGGCCACTGGGGGGTTCTATGGGAGATGCCAGTTGCTACCAACCAGGGTTATAGATTTGCTGCTAGTAGCCTTAAAATGGGAAAATGCTGCCCTCATCTGAACACATTTAGACCCCACTGAGTGCCAGTCCTCGAACTCCTGACCGACAGGTCAACCAGGAACTCTGCTGCTGCCTTAAATTACTAATTAACAATTCAATACATAGCTTTTGGATCAATTAAAATTCAACACAGAATAACTAATGAAAACTGAGAAGGAAAATTGTCTGGGCTTTTATGTGGAATGGGTGTGTTTCATGATTCTAGTCGTAATATTTCAGCTAAAGATTATTTTAAATGATTTGAAATTATTGATTGCATTAAACACTACAGGCTGATTGGTGCCAGCTTGCAAAAGCATACTCCATTATATTTACTACAGTCCTCACCCTTAGGCTTAAATGAGTGTCATATGAATAAAAATCAGTAATAATAAAAGTTATTCAAGATTGTGTGCTTAAGATCTCATCCATTTCACTTATAAATTTGGTTAGCAAGTGAAAAAACCTTTAAAAACCAACAAAAAAATGTTTTCACATGTATATTGATAGTTGATCAAGATCCATTCCCCTGCAGGCCACATGGCAGCAGACTTATTGCATAAATAAGGAGACAGCCACTGAAACAGCCAACAGCTGAAACCTTATCTGTGGAGGCTACTCTGCTCTGTCACCGGAGCAGTTGGATTAATTATAACTCTACTGGAGGAGGGTGGAGGAGGGGAGGTAGTGTACATGTGTGCATGTGTTTGTGTGCATGTAGGGGTGAGAAATGGGGGTAAAATGCATGTGTGACCATGCATTCACACAAATGTAAATGTGTGTGTGCGCATGTGTGTGTGTGTTTGTGTGTGATACAGAGAGATAGAGAGTCCAGAAGGAGTGGAAGAAGAGATGCTGAGGATGTGACAGAGAAAAGGAAGTGGAAAAGATACATCTGGGGAGGTTTGGTTTGGTAAATGAAAAGAGCCGAGGCTCAGAGGAGAGAGAAGCAATCCGCCAGCTCCAATGACAAATGAGGACAACTGGGGATTCCTATTGAAATAATGGTGGGGGGGGGGGAGCAAATAAGACAAAATCTTTTGTGGCTCAGCATCTAGAACCTGATGAAACACGCTTGACAGGAGATGTTGGAAAATGTAACATTTATTTCCATTATTGTCACAAAAAGATTTATGCTGTGTTTACCAATCATCACCTAAAGCTGGATTCATAGGGAACAGAGAAGCGTTAACATCTAACCTTTCATGACCTGGATTCTCTTTTTAGCAGCAACAGAAAGCTTCACTGTCGACTTCAAATAGTTGACATATTTTACTGCCTGTGTGCACAAAGATTCATGGAACAGGGACACGTAAAGGTACAATTGCGTGCCTCAAATACTCATTTTAATCATGTGTTGTCAGGTGAGCATGTAGTGTTCGAATACTGAGCCTGCTTCCAACAATGTGGCTGAATGCTTCTTCAGTACATCACTACTAACCAGGTAAAATGAGGAGGGAAAGGTAGGGGGGGGGGGGCTTATTGAGCACGAATAAAAAGTGTGTGTGTGTGTGTGTGTGTGTGTGTGTGTGTGTGTGTGTGTGTGTGTGTGTGTGTGTGTGTGTGTGTGTGTTGTGACGGGGTAAGAGGGTGGAGGGGCTGCAGAGCAAGTTGGAGCTACTTTTAAGTACTTGTTTTTGGAACGAGAGGTCTTGTGAAACACCTAAAATGTGAAGGGGCTAGCAGTTGTCAGGGGGAGAGACAGACAGAGGGGAGGGAAGAGAAGGTCAGTGGAGCCACAGATGGGAGGAGAGCCTCGGGGGTCTCCTGGAGATTCTACTTGGGGAAGGGGAGGAGAGAAAGGGAGGTAAAGGGCGTGTGCAGCAGGTGGCAGAAAGCATAGGCTTAGTTTGTAAGAAGCTTTGCATGAAGTTCTGCTGGAGGAAAGACTTTGGACAAGGAGGGTGGTTCTTTTTGAGTAGTGTTTTAAATATTTTAGCCTAAGAGTGATATAATGTCAGTATTTTAATATAAATAGAAGAAGAGCAGGCAGACAAAGACAATAGGATTGTTCATGGAGGAATTGTCCTGTTTTATTACTTTCTTATTTTTGATCGATACTCGTGCTCTGATGGGCAGGGGGGTCGAGTGAGTGTCAGAAAAAGAACAGCAGCAGCCTTTGCATTCAGTCCCTAGAACTAGTGCATTCAGTCAAATCTTGTGGCAGAGTGGTCAATGTGTGTGTAGCATCTTTTAAATGAGATCAGAGGTTTTTGGTTACTTGGAGGTTTTAACTAGTTTCTCCTGCGTCACCTTGAAGAAAGTCAGCTCCACTCAGTACTCGTGAACATTACAAATTGTCAGGTAAATCTATGCATTTATATTTGTTATCTTTGGATTGTGACAGAGTAATGACTGAAGGTAATTTTGAAGAACATTTTTTTGATTGAAATGCGAACATATCCTTTAATGGAGCAGTAAAATTCCAACGTGTGATTTGATCTCTGTCAGGACTCAATTTTACTTCCTGTTTAGGTGTATTTGTGTCAGTGATGTGATGCACAAACCAGATCCTTGCAGAGAATGTACTATCGAATGATAATGCTTCCTAATGTTCCTGATGAGGATCAACAAGGCACAGGAACTGCTCATCCTGAAATATAAAATAAAGGATGAATGGATAAAAACGAAAAGCATCTTAAGTAAAAATCAAATTTTATTTGAGTTGTGGAGAAAGAAAATGTTTATGTTTCAAAGTTGTCAGGAAAACACACGAAACAAAAACCGTTTCTGTAAAGACAGGTAGATGAACGAGACGGTGAGACAAATATCTCTGTTCATAGGAAACATAAAATGCTTTTGTATTTATGAAGACAAGTTTATTTAAGATGGATTGAATATCTCATGTGAATTATTTTAAAAAGTATTCAATCTGCTTTATCAGTCTTAAATTTTCCAGAAGTGAACCTCAACATGGACTCCATTCGTCTTATGTGGTATGGGAGTGATCTTAAACAAGATTCAGATTGATTGATGATTCTATTAAGAATAATTCTATTTTTCAAGTCCTTTCCAATGAACCCCAGTTCCTCAAATAGCCTGGAATAGATACAAGGAAAAGCAATGGTGGCTTGAGTGCATGGACGTGGAACTGGAAACCCACGCAGGGCTGAGCAGCACCGGTCGTCTGTGTGAGCCATGCAGCTGAGACATCCTCTGCAGAGCAGGTGAACTACTGCTGCCTCTGCTGGTGGAGTTAGTTTAGTGTTCAAAGAGAACACCATAGCTTAATTAACACTGGGTTAGATAGGTCATCATTAACTTTTAAAATAATGATGCATAAACATGTCTGAAGAGAGAATGCAGTTAAATTCACATTTTCTTTAGTGGCATTTTACTTTGATTTTGCCTTTTAAACTTTATAATTCACAGTTAAAAATGTGAAGATGACTTTCAATATCCAAAATGTCTGATATATACTTAATTAACCTTAATTAACACTCTTAACCTGTCTCTAGTGCAGCATGCACTCACATAAGAGAATACATAAATCAATAAACTGCTTCCATTTACTCCACACCGTCTAACAGTGAGCCGGCAGGGGGACAATGGTTGCAGTCTATTTGGACGAGAAGTTCAACAACCTGTCAACACAACCTACCAACAGCTGAACACACATTACTCATATTATTACCATCAAGTTTTATTTAGGTATGATGGACTGAATGAATGCAGATCCTACAGCCAGTGAGACCCATCACTTCTGGTGCTGGTTGCAGCTCAAACTGTGAGTGAACAGTGCCACCTACTGAGCGCATGACAAACTACATGTGATGGTGCAGAAAAACGCATTTGCTGTGATACCATCAGCGAACAAGAGTCACCTGAGAATCCCCACAAAAATGTACAAAAAAATCTATCAATATGTCTCACATCCTACATGATTTTGATGTGTGTAGTGTATACTGTTCTCAATATTTATGATGTACAGTAACATTGAAACCATATTCATTTAGAAAAGTCAATTTTGTTTTTAAATAAAAAACATAACATAAAACTACTTGTGTTGTTTTTTAATAAAGATTGGTAAAGCTAGAGTGAATACATTTCCAGATATGCTCTGGACAAAATGTACACACTCCAGAGTCACTACAAATATGTCTCCATGGAAACCTCAAAAAATAAAATCAGTAAAATCAAAAGGTGTAACTATATCATGTGGCTGAGATGTGTGCAATTTTTGGTGAAGGCAGAATACCAGACTATCAGACTGAGCTTCAAAACCCTCCCAAAAAACCAACAACAACAAATAAATAGGATTTGACTACAGCTGTAAAATGTAACCTGCAGTACGAGAGATTTTAACTACTTGACGGACAGTAATAATAGTCTAAATATGATAGTGATAGTTTAACTAAAATGCACGACTGAATCTGTCTTACAAAGTCTAGGCTGTGGTTTGGTTTTTCCAAACTGAATTTTTAACTTGTAGTTTAAGATGAGTAAAATAAATGTACAATTTAAAATCAATTGAAATGCATTCTGAATTCAATTATTTTTTTTGCATGATTTTATGAACAGACCAAGCAGTAAAACACCCAAACAACAAAAAAAACTTTCATATTTCAATTTTACTTTTACATAGACATATAATTTAGCTAACACAAAAATAATTAGAAATCTAGAATACATCATTTAGCTCATTATTTATAGTTCATAAAATACAAATGACAAGGAAATCCCTCAAACTAATTTGTTGTACAAAATCAGTCATTACGAAAAGAGAAATGATGATGCACATTCAGTATGTGACTCATAGGTTTAAAGTGGAGAAGTCATATTATTTTAAAATGTTATTCTTTCAATGAAGAGGTTTTGATAATATTATCAGCTAACTTCCACAGGACCAACAACACAGATGACCAAGGAATAATGTTTAAGTAGCATGAAACATATTGCAAAGAAAGGGAATCTGTAGTTAGCGAGTAAGAGCGCATTTCTCCTTCAAGTGAATTTATCATAGCAGAGAGAAAACGATAAAACCTTTTGAATAAGTTCAAAAAAGGTCAGAACTCATGCTACCCTGTCATACACATAAAAGTGCCTGTTTTTCCAGACAGCAGAAAACGATTCAATCAAAAGTGGATTATTCTGACAGTATCCCTCATTTAAATAAGATAAAGCCTGTTCATGTCTGTTAGGGGCCAAATCACACATTCTCTGTATCACTACATTCAAAGAATGAACAAATGTAAAGTTCTGGCTAAAATGACTTAAGCTTCCAATCTGTATCAGAAAACTGAAATACAGTACACCTTAAATCAACATAATCATTGAAAGAAATACACAAAGGCTGGTAGGATTGTCATTTCAGTCAAAAGTAATCATGTGGAATTACTGTCAAAGAAATGTCCCCCCGCAGTCTGGACTGTTTCACATCCCCAATTTCAAAAACGTTTGGACATCGAGTCCTTCAGGCTAAAGAGGAAAAGGTCCATCCAGATTGTTTCCATGGAGATGGGGGGATGTGTGCGCACTGTGGGTAGCTTTCCCAGTAGAGACTCCATTAATGTTGAAGGGACATGCATGTTTAAGAACATGCTTTCATTTTCAGGGAAGTTCCTGCTTATTCCAGCAAGACAATGCCAAGCCATTCTTCCACTTTTATGAACTATGTTACAAGTCTCAAATTCAAAATGGGTATTTATGAAAAAACAAAACGATTATGCATATTGATCATTACATATCTCGTCTTTGCATTGCATTCACCTGCAAATAAGTTATTTGCAAATAACGTTATTTTGTTTTTACTGATATTTTACGTAATGTCCCAATTTTCTTGGAACAGGGTTTGTAGATAAATGAATTACAAAATACACTTTTGAACAGAGACAAATTTGAACTATGATAGTGATCATTTGTAAAATACCGCTACCGTACATCAGAGTTGTCTTTAGAGCTTTACAGACATCTGACAAATACTGAACCAAGACAAATGTTGTACAACCGTTGTCCATGACTCGTTTGAATACCATTTGTTAGAAGAAGCTTAACTAGTACCAAGACAAACCTGTACCCAGCTACACTAAATACTCATCTCTACGGATACAGGACTTTCTGCCTCAAATTTCCAGGAAAGACAAGAGAAACTCTGGAAGCAGCCAGGTCTGTCACCCCTTCAGAGTCAGGGGACAGATATCTGGTACTAGGACACTGTCTCTTAACCTGGGTTCGATTGAACCCCCGGGGGTCCGGCAGAGGTCAAGAACCCCTGGGGGTGCACCGGCAAACCTAAGGGAGCACTTCTTGAATATGCACAGACACGGGGAATACAAGAACACAACACTTGCTGAATTCAAGGTGAGGAGAGCCAGATACAATGAAAAGGCTGCTTTTGCTGTTCTTGGATTTGTACCCATCAGCAAACCGATCCTCACAGTATCGTACTAAGTGCTAAGTAGGGTTCGGTGAATATGCATATGAAAATGGTGGGGTTCAGTTCCTCCAACAAGGTTAAGAACCACTGTAGTAGAATCATACTGAGAACTGAAGTGTGTATTTTCCATCCAAATATTTACTGAAAAGAATCATCACCTCTTCGTCAGGCTCTCCCAGTCAGCTGTAACATGTGTGGTGGTTAGCGTGTACAGGATTTTTAGAGTGGAGCAAAGTGGACATCCTGTAAATACAGTCAGAGACTGACTCATATAACGGTGAACTGCACACAGTCACAAATCCTTCAGTGGTTTCTGTTATTTCAAACATCTGTAGATAGTGATGCTAAAAGATTACATTCTCATTTTCAATGTGGAGCATTTTGATGATAAAAAGGTGAAAGAATGAGAGGAATCTTTAGATGAATAATGACGACACACAGACCACCTCTAACTGATGACGTCTCCTCCACCTGAGAGCAGAGGAACATCAGCCAGCTGTTTGGTTGTTCTGTTTGACATACAAAAGATGGAGAAGGAAAGCAGTTTCAAAACAGTCAATTACCCCCACAGAAAGAAAAACCAAAGATTAAAATTAAAAAAAAATTCTTGTAGGGTAACTCGACACTTACGGAGCCCCTAAGGTGACATAGAGAAAACAAAAATGTTCAATGCGAAAAGTTCCTCCATTTACCTATTTATATACAACAAAATAGCTGCTTCATTTATTTAAAGTACATTTGTTATAAAAGATTCTTTATGTTAAGCTTCAAGTTTAAAAAAGTAAATAAAAAAATCATACACACATTAAATGTTCTATAAGCAGGCCAGGTTGTTTTAGGTTTAACTATGAAAACTATCACATCATTGTTTACAGCGTCCCAGTCTGTCACCTTTCCTCTGTGTGCCTGTGCATTCATATAGATTTCGGCAATTTTCCTATTTGTGTGACATAAAGAGATTTTAACAAGACATTGTTGTGAGGATCCAGTGTGAAGAGCATTTCAGTAGCAGTCCTCATCTTGTTCACGTTTCACTGTCCTCTTCCTCCAGTGTAGTCGTTAGATATTTTCAAAATAAAGCATCTATGGAAATTCTCTAGTCCACGTTTCAGCTCTGCTCAGCCTTACTTCATTTGTCTTCAGCAGTAAAAACACACCGTCTTCATGTTTCTTCAAGTTTCCTTCAGATTCCATTAATCTCTGGACGTTCTGAGCAAAATCTTTTCTCCTCCTGCCACCAACTCGTTTTTGGAGCAAAGCATGTTTTACCCCAGCCACTGAACTCAGCTCCTGAGCTCTCCCTCTTCCTCATCCACTGTCCTCTCAGCGAAGTGCCTGTTTCTGCTCTTCTTGTAGAAAAGCCTGTTTCTCCATCAATTTGCGGAACAGCCCTTGCCTGTTGCTTAGCAGCTGTGTGTGCTGGCCACACTCTGCCACACGTCCTTCGTCAAGCACAGCGACGGCATTTGCATTTTGGATGGTGGACAGACGGTGAGCGATGACCACGACCGTTCTCCCTATGGTTTGAGTGAAAAGGCCACAAAATAATAAATCAAGAGAAACCAAGAAAAAAGAAAAAGGGAGTCACTTTAATGGGTAAAATTTGAAAGACAACAACATATAAATGTACCTTCCATCAGACGCTCCAAGGCTTCCTGGACCAGTAACTCATTCTCAGTATCCAAAGCACTGAGGAGACAAAATAGTTTAGGATTTGCATGAACAAAATAACAGGGATGTACCTGCATTTAGCACAATGACACACTGTTTCTGAAGGCATCTTTTTAAAACAGATCAAAATAAAGGCAAAAGGATGAAGATAAAGAGGTTATTTTACAACAACTCTTCCATAATCCTCACCTGGTAGCCTCATCCAAAAGTAGGATTTTAGGATTCTGAGGGAGAGAACATGGTATTATCTCACACAGAAGAGCTTAGTTGCACAGTTCAACTGAAGCCAGGTTAGTGCAACAGAATAATTAGATATTGAAGAAGAAAAGAACATCCATGATGAAAGTAACCTGGTTAATGGATAACAAATACTATGAGAAGCAGGCAGATCTGTTCTTCCAACTCACCTTGAGCAGAGCTCTGGCTATGGCTACCCTCTGTTTCTGACCACCTGAGAAACAAACGTACAACTTCAATTTAATATAAAGCTAACGAAGTATTAGAATATCAATACATTCCTAATCTAAAGTAGCTATTTACATTATTTGATGGAACAAAATACAGGATGAAACAAGCACTCTTCCCAATGCTGAGCACTTCTGTCCAATCATGAGGGAGTGAAGACCCAATGAAAAGTGACATCATGTCAGGGAGTTAACAGCTTCCTTACATCAGCGGTGAAGTGGATGCGATCATACTTTGTACGTGTCTCTGCCTCAGGGTCTCACCTGACAATAGCACTCCTTTCTCCCCCACCACGGTGTCAAAGCCCTGAGGAAATGCTTGAATGAAATTGTAGGCGTTGGCCACTCGAGCTGCCCTGTAGATGTCATCACTAGTCACAGCGTCCGGGTCGATGGCCCCGTACGCTATATTATCTCGAATAGAGCATGAAAACAGCACAGGCTCCTGGGACGGAGATAAGGAGAGGGACAATGTCAGAGACTATTTCTACTGTAAGGATCTTAACATTGCGCGTCTACCTGGTTTATCTGTGTAAGCAACTAAAAAGGTTCACTTATTACCTGGCTGACAGTTCCAATATGTTTCCGCAGCCAATAGGGATTAAGATCTCTGATGTCATGGCCATCAATAGAGATGATTCCTACAGAACAGAGGTGATTCTTTCACGTTCAAGGTTATCATCATGCGATTTGAGAAAGTGTCTAATCACAGTGCAGGGCTTGATGTTGGTGGTTGAGGATGAAGACATAAGAAGCTCGCTCTCACCAGTGTCAGGGTCATATAGCCTCAGCAGCAGCGAGACCAGGGTTGATTTTCCAGATCCACTCGATCCCACCACTGCCATGATGGTACCGGCAGGGACCATCACACTGAGGTTTTGGAAAATAGGAGTCTCCTTACGTGTCGGGTATGCAAAGGAGACATCGACAAACTCCAGGCCACCCTTCAGCTGGTCTGAAGGAAGTACCAGTCCCTCTGTGGAGGAATAGAGGAAGAGAGATGCAAAGATAGAACGATTATTTAGTTCAGCTTTTTTAGTTTATTTAACCTTTATTTATCCAAGTGAATCCCACTGAGATTACAAATCTCTTTTGCAAGGGAGCCCTGGCCAAGACAGCAGCAGCACCACTTACAGTTACATACAGCAATTAAATTAAACAGTTACACTATAAAACATACAATAACAGGGAAAAATCAGTCTAAGAAGGAAAGCAGGTACAGACTCCAATGGAATCTGCCTCCATACCCTTCACCAAATTTTTAAAATCCCTGATCGGGATCAGCTCTTCAAGCTGTAGTTCTGACTGCAAATGATTCCAGGCTGCAGGAGCAGAAAACAGCAAAGCCTGTTTGCCAAGTTCAGTGCGAACCTTAGGGACAGTCAATAAAGGGATGTCATTGGAGCGCAGACAATAAACTGGTTTTAAATAAAATATACCCACAGAGGTAAGAGGGGCACAGACCAAGGATAGACTTATAAATAAAATTGTCCCAATGTGTAAGTCTGCGCGAGGTCAGGGTAGTTGTACAATTAAATAATAAAAAAGAGGAATTGGGTAATTAAATGAGGAATAATAACATGGGATGGATTATTTTCCTGTTTTTTGAAATGTTTAATGCAAAAATTGGCATAAATGACAAAACTATCAAACATTTAATACTATGTTTAATACTAACATTTTCTTGCATTTTCAAATATTTATAAACCGTTATGAATAGAACTCCTGACGGCAAACATGCACCGAGTCACATAAATGTGTTGGATACCAACAATTCCCAGTAATACAGTTTTCAATATTCTGCAATGATCAAGGTACAGAAAGTGTTTGTTTACAATATTTTTTTACAAAAGTGTTGTATTTTTGTATTATGGACACAAATATTTATTAATGCTGTCTTTATTGTGAGGCAAAGGTGCTCAGTGATGAAAATAGACATTTCATCCCCGCTTTTATCCAAGTACTGACCATTTAGAGGAAATTCAGGCTTTCTATCCAACAGCTCCCAGAGTCTGGTTCCTGCCCCAAAACCCTTCATCAGCTCAGAGTAGAAGGAACTCAGACCTGCACATCATACACAAAACCTTGACTCAGCATGCACAGGATACACAGCCATTAACTATACATGTAAAGAAATACTCTTATAATAGATGCATGCATGTGTCCATTACCTGCAATACTGATGCCGACCCAGAAGGTATACATGAGAAAAGATGAGAGCTCTCCAACACTCATTTCCTGACTGGCCATCAGAAGGCCTCCTTTGTACAACACCATCAGGATCATGATGTTACCACTGAGGCCGGTCTGAAACACACGTTTCCATCATTTACTCACTTCCTCATAGAAGTAAGAAGTATCAGGACACACAAAGTGAAGATGCAGTAGAGTGACAATTCATGGACGAGCAACATCCATAACATAAAACATGACAGTTCTCAGGGATCGAGGCAGAAACGTCTCCCCCAAATGGCAGCTGATAAAAACAGCAGTGACATCACCATATTCATAATTAACGTTTTGTCACTAAAGTTGCTGAAAGCCTCTCATTACCAGCCTCAATTACAAAACAAGTACTGTCGTCTGCACCCATAAACCAACTCTGAGCTGATATTTAATTCTTCACAACTTTGGTCATCGAGTCTTCTTCTACGCTGGAATTTAAATACATTAAAAACCCCACCTGAGGCCAGCACCTCAGACAAACAGTGATTTGGACTCCGCAATGACTGTTACAAAGAGTGCCAGCAAAGTGATCTTTATTTACAAGATAGACTTTAGATTTACTAACAAACCTGCAGACTGAGCTGCAAGTTTAACAGATAAAAAGAATAAAATCCCAAAGCCCTGCTGTAAATGGTAGTTTGTCATGTGGTATTTGCCATTTAATTGACTTGAATATGTGCTAAATTGAAGAAGTATTTAATCCAGCCATATGTATTAATCACAAAAATTATATTTATGTAAAAGTGTTAACTAGATATGACCCACTGATGAAATTACTGCAGTAATTATGCATAATAAATATTATGTGTGTCTCTGTGAAATTCCCAGAAACAAACTCAAACTAAGGATTTCCATCAACTGCAGTGTCACTTTAAAAGCATTGTACTGTTATAAAGTTGTCACAAGGAGAATCAATGTCTGTCAGGGAGCTGAGCACTAACAGCTAGAGCCAGTTCAAAAGACGACGGCAGTATTTTGTGACACACACTCACCACGCCATAGAAGCCAGCTCGTAGTACGGCCTCCTTCTTGGCCAGACTGAAGACTTGATCTGTCTTCTGTGTGTAACTTTTGACTTCCGACAGCTCCTTGCCAAAAGCCCTCACTGTTCGCAGATTGCTGATACGTTCTTCTGCCAACTGCACAAAAAGTAAATTATGACTTCATCTGAATCAAAAATCACATTATCAACATTTTACATTATAGTGTTATTTTAATTAAGCTACGACTGGCAGTGCAGCATTCACTTCATGTGTACGCACAAACAATATGGTTTCAACACCCCTGATATGAACTTTGGATTCAAGGAAAAAGCTTCACTGAAATTATAGAAGCCAAAGAATACGAGACTTCTCAATTACAATTTGCCACAGATTCATTCTTTTTAATTTAAGCATCCTTTCATAACTTTATGGTCAAAAAGAAACCTCTTGGATGAGAGGAGAAAACATTTTCAGACTTTCCCTACAAGTTCAGTTAACTTTATTCAACACAGATATCTACCATTACCTGGATGGCTGAGAATCTCCACAGGTATGATTAAACATCTTCAACAATGTCATGATGAAAATAGATAAACATTTCTCAGCCGGTTCATGCTTGTGTTTTCTACCTGTGTAGCTTGTGCGAGTGTGTCCTGTGTGTGTTTAGAGACGGAGCGAAGGTATCTGCCATAGACAACTGCAAGACCGGCCACTGGAGGAACGATCAGCAGGACAAAGGTCGCGAGACTGGGGGACACGTAAAACTGAATGTGGAAACAAAGAAAAAGAGCATTTAAAGGAAAAAAAGCAGAGAAAAAGCAATGAGAGGGGGAAAAAAACAAAGAAAAGAAAAACAGTGCTCTGTTCAGTGGTTGGAGTTACACCCTTTCATTTCCTGGAAAGCTGACAACACCAGGAAATAATTGTAATTGTCGGAACAAAATAGTTGAACATGGATATTGGTGGCAATCTTTGCACAGATGAGCATCATTTACATTAATAGACCAACAAAGCTTACACCTTACCTTCTATAGCAGGAGTGTCAAACTCGTTTTCAACGAGGGCCACATCAGCATAATGGCTGTCCTCAGTAACTAATAAATGTAACTAAATGTAACTCAGTGTAACGTAAAATAATTGTATCTACTCCTTCATGTTAAATAACTCTGAATTTATTACCAAGTTCCCAACATTACAGTTAGACAGAAAAAACATGTTTGTTTGTTTCTCTGTTCTAACATAAATCCTTTTAATTTGTCAGGTTATTAAACCCACAGAACTCCATCAATCAAGGATCAAACTATCAATCAATAAAGAAAAATAACATCAGACACAAGTTAGGACGTTAACTTTGTTCACAACGTTTAGTCAGAGTTAAAATGGGCTGAACTACTGCATTGTGGGAAATGCACTTTTTGGTCAAAGCATGTGTTTGACCTATTATATTTAGACACTCTGACCTTTAAGCTCTGGTGGGCCACATTAAATGATGTGGGGGGCCACATTTGGCCCCTGGGCCTTGGGTTTGACACGTGTTCTATAGGTGAAGGTAACACTTTCCTGTGTCTTTATTGTGTTAGGTCCAGTCATTAAACATAATCCCTCCCTTTCTTCAGTAAACCTGTTTCGACAATCCTATAGTCCACCTAAAGTAGGGTGTCGGGTAACTCCACATATAGTAGCAACAACACAGAACAGAATGACACACACAAAGGATATTGACATATTCAGTAGTACTTCCTTGTACTGAGCAGAATGACACTACACAGCACACACCCTAGTCTGATATGAAAGGACTGTGATATTTTTAAAAGACTGATTGGATGAGGCAGAAAACAACTGACACATATTAATAAAAACATTGAAAACCAAAGATATAGTGTAATCTTCACCCAGTTTGCAATAATTATATTAAGTGTTAAAGTATTCCAGAAACATAATTTAACTACAATTAGTAGATTGAAGACACAATACAAATGAAGCACAGAGGATGGCTGTCGATTCCACATTCAGACATTCCCTGACCAGAATGAACCCTTCTGGGGCGGGTGTCCCACTCACCATCATACTGATGCCAGCGATGGCCTGGGCCACAGCTCTCAGCCCATCGGACAGGTTGTCTGTGATGGAGCGGCCGACAACGGCCGTGTCTGCCGAGAGGCGGTTGATGAGCTCGCCAGTCCTTGTCCTGTCGAAAAACGCCACCTCCTGCATGAGGATGGCGGAGAAGACGGAGGCACGGAGATTACGAACAATCTTTTGACCTGAAGACAGAAGACAAAAACTTCAACAAAGGAGTTGTAAACAGTTGCACACAGCTGATGACACTTTTTAGAACATGAGGTTGTTGATAGGCTCGTTGATTGTATTTGACTTAAACTATTTTTAACAAGAATCTGTAACATACTGCATATTGTATTGATATATAAGGTGTTGAAAGTGTCTGTTTCCTCTCATGTGGGAGATTCATTCTGCAAAGTGATGCAGACACCAGAGTTTGGGTTAAACATTTGCTGTGTCTTTCCCAGTATTTGTCTAATTTATTTGTCTGAGTTGCATGTGTCTCCAGATGGTCTCACCTGAGGTCTGCATGAGGTAAACTCTGGCAGCATTTGCTGCCCCACCACACAGGAATACTCCAGTCAGCAAAACGCACAACGATGTCAGCGAGGAAGTCATTGTCGCGATGTCTGTGGCACCGCTGTAAATGGTGTCAATCACTTTACCCAGGAGGAATGGAGCGGACATCGTCACAGCACTGGAGACAGTTAAGAAGCCGACAGCAGCTGGAGAGCACAGAACACAGAATGAATGGAAGAGATCACAATCAAAGCAGAACATATACTGGAAACAGAGCAAAACCTGGAATAACATAGAGGTTGTAACTTGGAGGAACAGTCATCCAGAAAACATGCAGCAAAAGATACAAGAGGATGTTTTTCAAAGCCTTAAATGTGCTTTAATTGTCCTCCACAAATGTCATAAACAGCTGAATAGTAGAACTGCATTTATTTTCAGCCATATGTACAATGGTAAACGTTTCTAACCGGAGAAGACCTCACAAAGTCAGACCTACCTCCAATTCCAACTCACGTATTTCAACTCAGATTATTTTCCACTGTATTGTATTCAGTTTTCTCCTTTTCATTTTGAAACAATACCTGTATGATGGATTGTTGAAAGAATTCTATTATTGGTGTGTTTGTTCTTTGTTCTACTTAATTTGCATAAGAAGACTTTTTTGGAAAAGCTCTCTGTAGAGTTTCCATCACAAGTACAACATTCATTGAGAATTCATATAATGCTTGTCTTGTTATTTAAATCTAAATCTTTAAATTTAAATCTTTTCAAACAAGTTTCCTTTTCCCTTCTTAATAATTTACTTTCTTACACCACATCTCTCACTGCTGTTATTTCTTAGGACATGCCCTTCATTTCTTACATACTGTACTTCCTCCCCTCCTCTCCCCTCGCCATGCTGTCAGTTTATGTACACTATGTTTCCCAAAGAAATACTGACAATATATACAGTGCCATCAATAGGCTTATACTGTATGTGATGCATTTTTCTCAGACTAAACCGTGACAGCTTATCTAATTACTGTGAAGGGAATGGTTTTTTTATTTTAATGTTTATACTATGCATAGAAAAGTGCTTGAAAACAGAACAGGTAGTGTTTTCAAAATCAGGAAAAAAGCCTGAAATCTCAATTTATTTTATGTATTTTCTACCAATGGAAGAAATGTTGCACAAACCTAAAACTATATTTGAGTGTGTGTCTCCCTCGGATCATCTGATCCTCATGGGACATGTATGAATGTGTGGTTTTCTGGACTCCTTCCCCTCTCCGACCACTTCAGCGGTGTGTTTACCTGCCACTCTCCATCTCTCCGGGTGAGCAAATGTCAAAATCCTTCTCACGTCCTCCACAGGGACCGTGACCGGGGGCTGGTCTCCCTCCGGCCCCGTCTGCGGCTCCACCGATCCGGCAGCGGAGGGTCGAGACCCGGCCGAGGAGCCGGCGAAGGCGACATGCGTGTGGGCGAACGTCCTTCCCCGGCCTGCAGGTGAGCAGGAACGAAGCACGGAAAGACCTCCGACTGGACCGCGAAGCCAGACCGACGCGGTTCTGGGGGAGTAAACGGGGAACACAGGTGCCGGATGGGCCGAGTACTTGGCCCCGGTCGTTTGGGTCTTTTTCCTGGAGGAAGCTGTGAAGGTCGGCGGGTGTAAAAGCCACGACACCCTCGGATGCGTTAGCTGGAACCTGGACAAATGTAATCCCTCTGTGCACCTTGACATGCTAGTGAAAAATCGCATCATTCTGTTTGCAAGATATAAAAAATAAAATAAAAAATAGATGTGACAAATGGGAATCTAAATCTTGGTATTTCCTGTCAATGACTGACAGTGTCGAGGTGTTTCTCATGGACCCAGCCTCTCATAATAACACTAGTCCTCCGACCGTGAGGTCAGACCACCACATCCTCAGCCAGCGTCCTGTCGCGTCATCGTCGGCTTTAGTCCGTTACTATCCGCGTTATCTGCCGCTGACAGCCGCCTTCACCCAGCCTATCTCTTATCGATGAACGGCTCCAACACCCAGCCTGTCACTGTCATCTGTCGCCGAATATCTGGTTAGCAGGCGGGTAAACGTGAAGCACAAGCTGTCGAAGACAGACTGCCGTCAAAATGCACTCTGGAATATAACAATAGTCCCCATGGAGCGTCTAGAGTAGAGGCAGAAAAGGTGACCCTCGTTCGGTTCCAGTGAACTCACGATTCCTCATTCTCAGCAGGGGAATGGCTGATGAGCAACGTTAAACAAACTTTCCCAGGCATGAGCAAGCTATCCCAGATCTCTGTTGAGACACTAGTGGCCGCAATATTAGCACGATAAGCAGATTTCTCGAAGAAATCGATCAAAATGTTTGCTGATATTTAACAGACATCTGAAAAGCTTACATAAAGTATAACATCACTTATGATCAGCGGTAAATGAAGACTGAAATCGAAGATAAACCGAGTCAACAAAAGTTAATAGTTAGCCGAAAATCGTAATATCGACACTCGATTGCTTTCAACTGGTCGACGGGGTGAAAGTTGAAAGTTCGCTTGCAAGGGGGCACGTGCTCGCTGAGAAGTCGTAAGTGTTCCTGGACCGGTTTACAAAGTTGTTTTAAATGAATGAGGCTACATTTGAATGGCTAGCTCACATACAGCCTCACTATTAGCTCCTTCTGCTTCCAGCTACAGTATTCAGCGACACAGCTAGCCGTGTTCTGTCCAGCGGGTCAGCGTGGAGGGAGCTAAAGGCCCGAGCAGAAAATAATTACATGTAGACTGAAAATACGTGTCGGTGAGCATGAGCTGAAAATGTCTTATATCATCTGATGGCACGGAATGATAACATAATGTACAAAAACTAATCCTTCCATTCCGGGATAAACTGTAAATGTGGGATTTTATGTCATTTTGAACATAAATAATGGCGGTGGTTGACCATTGAGCAGACGTTTAGTACAGCCTTATCAGGGTCGCTACGTGTGTGAGCGTCAGCATTGACATGTTATGTCCTGTGAAGTTCATGTTCAACAAAAGTCACAACTCCAGTTCCAAAAGTAGAGCTTCGTTGTTGGCCACCAGTAATTCATCATATCAAAAGAATCAGAATCAGGAGAAATCTCTGCACCAAAGCCTGAAAGATGAAACTCAGCGCTCAACACTAGTGATTTTTGATGTCAGGGGGAACTGCGTCATAAACTGATGTGATTCTATGAAGCATCTTAGTATGTGGGTTCAGACTGGTCAGATAACTATGGAAGCCATAGAAAAGGAAGAACACCAGTTCCATCAATCTCCTTAAAAAAATTATTAACTATTAATCCCCAAAGGGAAATTAGAAGTCCACTCTACACACAGGTTAGTAGTTGCATGGATCTATATACTATAGTGTGTACAGGCCACTAACACACACAAGGGGCCTGTGGTAGTGATGAGCCTGAATCACTTGAGCCAACTGGTTCGAAAATGGGTTCATTACTCGAAGCTTCAGTTATAGTGACCTCTCCTGGCCAAGTTCAAACCTGAACTGCAAGTTAGTTTGACAAGAAGCTTTCAACTACACACATGCACCATCATCTCCTTTTTGCTTGGACTTAAAGCGTCTTTCATTTTAAATGTTGATATACCCTAGACTGAATATTATATTCGATGCACTTATAATAATGACAAATGTGTGGAGTGTTGTTGAGGAGCGAATGCAGGGAAAATCTGGTATTGGTTGGGTGTGCTTGTGCAACTATGGAAGGGCTGATAATTTGGGATGAGGGTGATCAAAGATTTTTATTGAGATACATTACTTTTTCAACAGTATTTGGATTAAGTCTGTTTCTTTTTTTAGTCACAATTTCTCCACATTTGGAGAAGACTCGTTCACATGGAACAGATGAAGCTGGCATGCATAAATTTTTTTTTGCCAGTTTAAACATATTTGGGTATACATTCTGGTGGTTCTTCCAGTAATCCACTGGTCTTCTGACCTGGCCAGTGGTGGTTCGGTCAAATACCGCTGACCCTCCACAGTTGCGTCTGCAGTAGCATTCCTTGCCCTCCTTGCTTCCGATGCAACGCAACAGCAACAACAACTCTCCGACCAAAAACCCACAAACGGGGCATTTTCCAGAGCGTATATAAAGGAGTTTTGGCGCTAACATTCAAACCTGTCACAGGTGAGGAAACGTGTCAGTGAATGACCTCCTTGGACCGCGAACCAGTCAGGTGGTTCCCTCGGGAAACGAAGCAGTTGCTGCTTTGGACGTCATTGTCATGTGACTGTCTTCCGCCCCAAAGCAAGCTCCAAAGCAGTGGTTCTATTGAATTGTAGTTCTGGGGTTTGAAACGTGTACCGAAGCTTCAGTGTCAAACTGCCATCACTAGCCTGTGGGCATCCAGGTAGAGTGGTGGGCAGCTCCTTCATGGTGCGCCTCCAATGAGCAACTTTTATTGTAAAGGGGACGGCACCTTGCTCAAGGGCGCCCCGGCAGTGCTTGGGAGGTGAGCTGATGCCTCCCACTGTCAGCTCACACTCCGAAGTGCCTGGACGGGAACTGGAATTGAACCGCCCATCTTGGGAACATTGGATGATGTGTTCTACCGCTGAGCCATTGCCACCCCTTGTTGCTATTGTTCATCATAGATGTTTTTTTAAAAACATTAATGCCGGCATGCCCATCAGTCCAGCATCTTTTCAAGCCTTTAATCTGTGGCAGTCCTCTGGTCCTGTCCAGTACTAAAGCAACGTAGAATTTATAGTTGCACAATACTGCTTTTGATTGCGAAGCGTTAAACATGTACTTCAGTATATTTTACTAATCGTACGTTAATATCTGTAAAACTTATTCTTTTATGTAGTAAATTAATGTGAACGAGAGCACAACAGTTACCAAAAGCAGCAATATTTGGGGAAAATTTTTTTTTCAGGAGTGGATGAAGGTGAATGTCTTGTGCCTGAGGTGGATCTTTTCTTCACTGTTTTGTGTTGTTTTGTGGATGTTTGCACTTACCAGTATATTTTAATGTAAAGCACACATATCTGTTGTCATGGTTGCTGTGCCCCCGCCCCCTCGACGTCTACTCCCCTTGAATGGATTTCATACTGATTATACTCCCTTATTTAATGTTTATACCTTTGTGATTTTCTCGTTTGTTGTGTTTACTCTCACTGCCACTGAGTCATTTCTCCACTCCTGATCAGGATTGCACAGCAGTGGCACCAACTGTAGCCATGGCTGCCATCTATTCCGGTATCCCTCTAAAACTCAAGTGTCCTCAGACTCCGTGGGAGGACAAGTTAAAGCTGGCACGTTTTGCTTGGATCTCCACTCAGTGCTTATTGCCAAATAAAGAACAGGTAAATGTGGAAGCTGTGTTACAAAATATTTGTGTGATGTAATACTTCTCTCTTGTGCTGCACAATGCATCACTCAGTGTGAACGGTTGTGCTTGGTGGTGTTGTTGTTTTTCCTACTCCTACCATGATATCTGCCTTCTTATGCATTAATAAACTAACGTGGCCCAGTCCTGTGCCAAACTTTAGTGATCCAATAGTCCTGAAGGAGGAACTGCAGTAACGCTCTGAAAATTAAAAGAAAAATAGATTAGGTGTATCTCCTCTGAAATTGTTTCCTATATTGACCATACAGTTACTGTGCTGTAGTCTGATCCAGGCATTATTTGAAGTGTCAAATATCAACCATGCAGTTCATAAAATGCTTCACTGTTAACAGTGCTGTCAAGAAATTCAGCAAAATCTCACAATATAATGTTCTTTCAAAAAAATCTGGTGTCCTGATAGATGTAGTGAGTTATAGCATTGTGTCTCTATCATGTTAATAATGGCAAACAAAGTGAGAGAAAACATTTAAATATCAGTTTCTTACTTATGTAAACTAACTAAAGTAAATTTAACATATCTCTATGAATTTCACATGTGGCCAGAAATTTGTCTTGATAGCAGCATAGCATATGCCTGAAACCATTAATTTATTTGTGTGTGCTGGGGCCAGGAAACACCTCAAAACTTGCAAGGCAGGAAACACTGTAGTGAAGACCAGTTATTTAGAAGAGATAATTAATTCAAGTACTGTCGCCTCACAACACGGCGGTTCCGGGTTGGAGTCCCGCTCTGTGCGGAGTTTGCATGCTCTCCCCGTGTCTGGGGGGGTTCTCTCCGGGTTCTCTGGCTTCCTCCCACCTCCAAAAACATGTGCTTCAGGTTGATTGGCCAGTCCCAAATTACCCGTGGGAATGAGTGTGTGTGTGTGGTTGTCTGTCTTTTTGTGTGGCTCCGCGGTGCACTGGCGTCGTACTCGGATCGTCCCCCACCTCACGCCCTATGCCAGTTGGGATAGGCTCTAGTTCCCCATGACCTGCTGTGGCGGATGAAGCGCCAGAAAATGTACAGATGGATGGATTAATTCAAGAACTGGTTTGGGTGGTGCTGATGACAAACCCTGAAAACTTTTTACTGGTCTCATTGTTTTCCTCTTAAATTCTTCCTCATTCTCCCTTTTGTCTTCCTGTTGACAACATACTCGTAGATGCATGCAGCGCTGTGGCTTGATCAAAATGATCATGATGTGCCACCGGTGGCGAAGGTTGTGCGTTTAGGCATCGTTCTTCCTTTTTACCTGCTTCAAACTGGTGGCGTCAGTCTGATTTGAGAAACCTGATTAGTTGATTATGTTATTCATGTGTCTACTGTACATTTACTTATCACCCATTTATATGTAATATGCTTCCTGATTGAGCCTAACATAATTTTATAATCTTATAAAAACACCTTTGTGCCACTACTGGGATACATGAAAAAGATTGGCTGTAGAAGTGAATTTAACAGCAGCGTGCGTACGGTTTGTCTACCGCCTGTTTGTGTTTCCTCTGTAGGTGCTTTTGGACTGGTGCACCCACGCTCTGACAGGCTGGTACAATCAGAAGGTGGTGTTTTCTCAGAACGTTTTGGAAGGATTGTGGTTTTACCTGGATGATCTCCTTCACAGCACGAAGCTCCACTCTCTCGTTAAACAGGGCAAGACCATTACCCTTAGGCTTAACATGGCACAGGTGAGCTGACAATTCCCAAATGAAAACACTCCCACAAATTTTGTGATTGTTACCATATTATCACTTCTTGAACTAGTTCATTGAACCCTAGAAACAAGGTGCGTTAGCATAAGGTCTTACATGCGTCTCTTTTCTGTTTGCCTGTAGCTGCTGCTTGAACGTCTCCAGGAGTTTATATGTGCTCACACCAAGTCCCCGGTGGGTTTGTCCACTGTACTGAGTGTCTGTCAGGGCCTCCTCTCTTCTCCTGTCCTCTCCTCTGTTTTCATCACCAAGTATGAGCTCATGGTGGATCTCCTGGCTAAACTCTGCTCTGTGGCCTGCCATAAGCTACAACAGCCCGTACTCACAGAACCCACAATGGCTGAAGCAGCATATCAGGAAAATGTGACGACTGAGAGTCTTCAAACTTTGCATAGCAACTTGGACAGCTCCCAAATAGAGATGATCATTGAAAGTTCTTCAGATCAGCTAGAACTAGAGGCCAAGAAATCTCCCAAATCAAAGGGAAACCGGTCAGCTAATTTATTTGACGTACTGCTTCAGGTGCTGTCTTGTTATTTGTCAGTTCAGCGACAACAAGCCAATTCTAACCGAGTCTTCACCATGGTAATCAACCACCTGATCCAGACTTTAGTAGTTCTCAGACACCTGCTGACCTCTGGGGACTGTGCTACTGTTCACACACAGCTGGATCTCCATCAGCAGCTGTGCAAAGACATCCGTGTAAAGATAGACACCGTCCTGCAGTTGGCTCTGTTTCCACCTGAGCACCTGAACTCCTATAAGGAAGAGCTCCTGCCAGGTAAAGAAGATTCTGGGAAACGTGGTGCTGGAGGGGCAAAAGGTCCCTTAAAACCGGTCATTGCTATCATTTCCAAACTGGATGCTCAAGGTTACTGCCAGCCATCGCTCCACTACCCTGTGAAGTCCATCACATTATCACTGCTGTTTAAATTCTTTCTGGAAAGCTACAGAAAAGGGAGAGGAGATGGTGAAGAAGCACACCGGATGCTGTGTTTCTATTTTTTCACCAGGTTGGCCCTTGCCTTGGATGTAGCTGTTGATGGACACTGTCTTACATCTGCCAAAGCAGATCAGTCTGTTTCTGTGACCCGTGGGCAGAAACCACCCCCAAACCTCTTTTCCCCAGAGAACTGGTGCCTAGCTCTGTTGACTGTAGAGTCCTTGTTAAGCCAGGCTCTGTCAGCTGATATTTACAATGTTGCAGCAGACAGGATAAGACATGAAGAAGTCCAACTCAACTTTTATAGAGCACTGGGAAAAATGCTCTTAAACCAGGCCCAGCCAAGGTAAAAAAATAATAATATACGGTACAAATAAGCATTTCTTGATTTCAAAAGTAAAAGATGAAGATTTAAAAGTATTTTGAGTCATGCTTTTCTGACAAGTTTTTTTGTAATACTCTAATTACATTTGATCATGTTGTCTTTCAGCATCCCTGCATGGTATCGCTGTTTAAAGGTGCTTCTGACTCTGAACCATCTGATTCTTGAACCCAGCCTCGACCAACTGTTATCTTCAGTTTGGATCAATTCTGAATGCATGGACTCGCGAGTGCAACGGGCCAGACAGGTCTTTAATCCTGAGTTTCATTAGGTTTTTCACCAATGTGATTTTCTGCCCCATAATTTGATACTACCTCAAACAGATTACTTTTGACTGAGACAAACTATTTCCCAACAGCTCGTGGTTTGCAGTCTCTTCCAGACCTACACTAGGCTTCGACAGCTGCCACGCCTCTTCTCAGAGCTTCTGTCTGTGATCTGTGAGCCATCCTTGGACCACAATCGTCCTCCACTGCTATCTGACAGCATCTCCGCATCACTCAGGACTTGCCTCCTGGACACTCCCCCTTCTCAGGGTCTAGAAGTCTGCACATTAGTGTTGGAGAGCATCAAGGGGAGTATTCTACCTGAACTGGTGAGGGAGGAAATGGAGATGGAAATTGATGGTGGAACACATGGAATAGGAATGGCAAACGAGCTACAACATAGAGAAGATGCATCTCTGAAGCTATTCTCCCTCTGCCAACTTCTTCAAGTTGTTTTATTTAGCCTGAAGACTCTAGATCACACCTCTTCTCTTCCCATAATCAGGCAGAGCAAGTGCCTGATGGAGGAGGTACAACATGTTGTTAAAGATTTACTTCATCTGTTGAAAAATGAAAATAAGACTGTAAAAACAAATACAAATTCAGTTCCAAAGACTCCAAGGAAAGGGAAGAAGAAGGTAAACCTCAAAGAGTCAGAGAGTGTCTCCGAGTCTAAAATAGGAGCACCGTGGGAACATAAGACCCAAGAGGCTGCTCTCCTACTCCAATACACCTGGGTGGAAGTTGACACACTCTTCTCTACCCACTGCAGCAAATACTTACCTCTTGACTCAGCCCAGACAACAGCTAACAAGACTGAATGTTGTGCTCCAAGTCTAACAAATATAGATAATATTATATCTGGTGAGATTTTTCCAGAACATCTACAAGCCTCCTGCAGCCCCATGAGCAGTTTGCTGCTTAAACATCTGGCTTTGCAACAGATGAAGAAAGTTTTTTTAGATACCCCCTCACTTTTGGAGCCCACCAGTGCTGCAGTACTAAGCAGGGCGACCAAGTTTATTTTAGCTGAATCCAAGTTCAGAACGAGTCCAGATAGAGAGCAGGTGTGGGATGGGCAAATAGGGAGTGTGAACGCTGGAACATACCTTGTCTCTCACTGGTATCTTATCACCTCCAATTTGCCTTTGATCACTCCCTACATGAATGGAGATGATGTGGACTTCCTGGCAGGTTCAATTGTCAGTTCAGTCCTCAACATGCAGAGCGGTGGAGGAAAGCATTCACTTAGTGGTCTGACTGTCTCTGGCATATCTTCACAGCTTCTCCAAAGTCCTGTTTTTGCTGAGTTGCCTTCACTTTTTTCTGCAACAGTTCGTTTCCTTACACAAAAGATCATTGGTGTATTGAAGGCAGCACATGTACCTAAAGTTTGTCCTCTGCGCTTCCAGTTTACGGAGACAGGAGTGGGAAAGAAGTCTTTTGAGAGAGATACAAGTCAGCTTCTCAACATAGTGGACAAAACGACTATAGTTGAGGATATATTGACCTCCTTAAAGACCAGTGAGGTGGCCGTATTACTGAGTGACACACAGAGAGAGGAAATTATAAACTTTGTCCAAATATTAACACAGCTAAACCAGGACGGGATAAACTCTGAGGATCTCTCCGAAATCTTCCTTCTCCTCTTCTTCACGCTCACCTCCACCTCCAGTCAGTCAGACCAGACAGCTGCAGACCCTCCTGGATCTGGAAGCGATGTAGTATTCCTGGTGAAGCTGATCAGAATTCTGAATCGTCTCCTAGAGGGTCGGAACTTCCACAGTGTTTTGAAGCACATCCACGGTGGCACTCTGCTGCAGGCTGCAATGTCTTCTCTTCTGAGGCGTAGCAACAACGTAAGACATCAAACCAAATGCAGCCCTGATTGGTTGGATTTAATCAAAGCAGTGCAGACCTTCATCAGCTGCTCAGTCCAGTTGATTATAGTCAGAAATAGCAGCGTTCGACTCAATCTGGACCAGTTTGGTACTTATCTGACCAGTAAGGAAGTGACCAGTGGACAAGTTGTGGCTCAGCGATCAGAGGCTGTGTCTGGTAAAGCAGATGTGGGAGCGTCCATCTCGTCTGTTCATCTCCTGCTGGCATCACTGACCACTTTCTCACAAACAATGTCCTCCAACTTAGGAAGAAGTAAACCAATGGATCAGACTCTGAGGCAAATGCTCATAAGAATGACCGCTTCACTGGGACCTGCTGTAGAGTGGATTTTAAAGGCCCAGACTCTCAGTCAGACAGGCATCCAACCACCCAGCATCCTTGGTCAGGCTTTTGTCGTAGAGGTTGTTACTGTCATGCTGCAGTGTGAACTATCCACTCTGTCAGTGGAGGAAGAGAACAATCAGAAGAACCCCAAATTGACCCATATGGGTCTCTATCAGAGCTTCTGCCAGCAGATCCTCAAAGAAATAAGTTCTGCCCAAAGGCCCATGGACTTCCTGCTTTCCTCTCTTCATTTCTTGTCCATATTTTACAAAGCTGTGAAGAAGGTGGAGGGAGAGAACAAGCAAGGAGAGGAGACGAAGGGAGGAAAGGAAATCGATGAATTGTACATGCAGATGGTGCAGAGAGTGCACAGACTGCTGACAGGTAGGGAACATTTAGGTTTACACAGTACCAGACTTTGAATATACTGCTCTTGACACAGTAGCTCTTTCGATACCATATCTAAAATGAACAAAAGACAGAGAAGCAAAAGTATAAAAAATTTTATTCCATCAAAGAAAGTCACTGACAGAAACAACATGTCTTTGGTGGTGTGCATTTCTCTGCGTCCCTGAGTGGAGCTCAGTGTACATCTGTTTTTACAGCTTAGAATTTTTCAATTCTGTTAAATATGGATATTGTATAATTTTAAATATCAAAAGTATTGATGCTTTAGCACTTTTAACAACTTTATTAAGGCCAAACATTCACCTGTGTACACTTGGTCAGTGTTGCTTGTCCATTCTGTCTATCGCACACATTGTCATGATTTTATAACATGCTTTATTCTACTTCAGCCTAATTTGACAAATGGAAGTTTCTTCTCATTGTCCTTTTTCTGTTGACCCAACAATATATGAAGCATTTTAATATTAAATGAGATTGTCTTATAATAATCTGTCTCCAACGTTTATAAATGTGTTGGACAAATATAAATATAACATTAATGGAGCATTTACAGCAGAGCTCTTGTTGTTTTTCAGTTGTACAGTACAACATATCCTGAATGGAACACGTTCTCACTTTACTTTCAGTGTCTTGGCTGTCTTCGAATAATGTTTGTGAGCTGGAGCCAGCCGTGGAGGAGCTGCTGCAACGCCTGGTGGAGAAGAGTACCACAGATCAGTTCAACCTGATGCTGCTGACGATCAACAAACATCTCGCCTCTGGTCCACTGGTGACTGGAAACTATAGGGTGAGGTCAAGGTCAAGCCCAATAGCTTGTTCTCTTATTTTTCATTTATAAATGTGACTTGTTTGACACTCATTACCCAAAGATATCATTATAGACAAGCTGAATGTTGAATGAACGAAAAAAATGTTCACGCCATTCACTCATTGGTGAATAAGGTAAACTGAACACTTGGTCAGATTTAGTTATTGAAACGAATTTATACATAACCTTAAGGTTTGCGTAATATATAAGGTTTGTTTGGCGCTTCCATATTCTTGCCATGGTGACTTTTTTGTTTTATTCCAATCATCTTAACCGAGACGCTGTACGTCTTTTTCTCTTCTGCAGGAGGTGCTGTCGGCTGTAGTCCTCATCAAGCTGCTGTCCTGCTGTCAGTTACCTGAACCCTGCTCTAAAGCTCTGTGGCTCTTTATACCACAGATTCTATCTGCTATGGTGGTGAGAAAACATTACTGATCCTGTGCCTGTAGGTGTGGGACACTTAATGGGACACAACCACATTTTACAGGGAAACCCTGTTTCTTTACCGTGCACATGATAATAAACACTTTGAATCCGTGTTGCTGGTGTTGTTGATCTTAGTGAGATCTGTGATTCTCATACTATAAAATCATCATGTGTGCTGTGTTAGTTTTTTCATTAACTCTGTCTCTTTGTGTGTTACAGTTCTTAATGAGATGGTCCAGTCAGGATGTCTCTCTGACACTACCGTTTACCATTCCTACTGTGATGTCGATGACAACCCTGCTCCGTCAAGGGGAGGGGCTCATCGCAAACCCTCATCATGTGATCTTGGCTATTGGAGGACTCCATTTTGTGCCACTTGACCGCTTGACCCCATCCGTTTACCAGTCGGCGTTCCTGAGTGTTCATGAGGCGTTGTTTGCCATAATCCAGTGTCATCCTCAGGTATTAACATACAGATAAGTGGAAGGAGGAACTCAACTCAGAGATGAATCCAAAATGGATTCATTTGTATGGTGGTATCACATTTTTTTCACGTTACATAGAAATAGATAAATAGACTTTGTTTTAATTTGGCGCTGCTAGACTATACTGGATATATTGAAATGATTTTTTTTTTAAAAACAGCATTTTTTGTTGTTGTTACACTAACTAGTTGGTATAACCCCTCCCCACTTTTGGGGTCAAGTCTATCCTTTTATAATCTGAACGTCCTTATAGGTCAAGACGCCTGTATGGAATTTATGTTTTAAATTAAATGGAAACTGAGCTTTCAGGATGTCCCACAGAATTGTTGCTTTAAACAAAAACACAAAACACAATCAAGCTTTAGCGTCACAAAACCTTCAAGTGTTGTACAGCTTTTATCATAAGTGCTTGTGTTGAACTCAAGTGTCAAACAGAACAAGTTCCCTTCAAAAAGCCTTCGCATCCACTTTTCAGCACACAGAATAACACAGCTGGTTGATATCAGATGTTTGTGGATGAAGAAGATTGAAGGGGCAGGGGATACATTTATAGGGAAAAAGAATAAAAAAAGTGATGTGATGATGTGGAATAAAATACTCTAATGTGATTTGAACATGATAAAGGCGGACAAACAGCTTCAGGACAAAACAAAGAGAGGGTTGGGAGCTAGGAAAGGAGATGTGATGGGACCAAGGCGGGAGGGCGAAATGAGAGGTAGGAGAGCTGGCAGACGGGATAGGTTGGCATGGAGCTGGTTTAAGTTGATGGAAACCATTACTGGGCTCCACACAGAGCTGATGACATCACCTACCGCTTGTTTGTATTCTTTTTTTCTAACCTTGACTGGAAAACAGAGAGATGAAGTTTTGTACATTGGTGCAAATACAGTCCTCATGGAAATCAAGTCATTTTTGGATTGTTTATGAATGTTGTGTTATAACTGAACTTATAATTTGTGTTATACCAGCAATGAAAATTGGGACCGGCACAATAAGACACTGGCTTGTGTCCTCTTGTGGCTACATTACCAGCAATGAAAATGATGTAGATGAATAACATTGGCCTGTTGATTCCAAATTTGAAAAGGGGTTTTCTGTTCAACTTGTAACCCATCACTTAACCGCCTTTTTAATTTGATCACATGATTCTGTAAATTTAGAAAAAAGAATCGTACATTAAATGCACCGCACCACATTTTTACAGATTTTGCAGGAGTTTTTATATATATATGATGGAATTAGGTCCTGTAGACATGAAAGTTTACTCTATACAATCTGTTCAGCTATCACTTATAGAGAAACATGTTGTCCGTCTATATGCTGTAACTACATATCCTAATGTGACAAATGTTCAACTTTTGAAATATATTTTGTAACCTTGCTAACCTTGTTTGTCTAGGTCATGTTGAAAGCAGCTCCATCCTTCTTAAATGTCTTCCATCGTCTGTTGACATCCATCATGCAGGAGGGTCGACAGCGAGGAGACGGCAACACAGGTAAACGCATCCGACACAGACAAGGACAACAAGTTGTGTTCTATTACTGTAAATTTAAAGGAAATACTTTACGAAGAAATATGCAGATTTTCAATTGATCTGATTGTCAAAACATATCTCCCTCACTTTCAATAGCATGCAGGCACGTGTTCCGTTATGGTTCTTGAGCAACATGTTTAAGTATCTGGACTTTTCATCATGTTTTTTTCTCTTAATTTCTGGTTGTACAGGCTTTAGCATAAACCTGTAATCAGTGTACACCAAATGCAGCAAGAGATGCATCCAAACCACTAAATCCTGGCTGTAAACCACTGTAAATATATCTGAGGCTCATGACTAAAAGAACTAATTTGATTTGCACACTGGTTATAAATCAAAATTGTTTTTTGTTCCTTTGAAGGTCCAGAGAGTGACGTGTATCTGGAGTGTTCCAGGTTGATTGAGAGGATGTATTCTCACATTACTACCACAGCTGAGAGCTTCACCACACTGTCAGCCTTCATGGTGGCTCATTACGTCACAGAGCTGCAGAAGGTATGCAAGCATGACCGAGGCAGCAGGCTCTGGGCTGATCCTTTGATCCAGCCCGGTTTGTCTGGTTGTGCATGTTGAGCTCTCTGACAGAGAGGGAGAAGCTCAGACTTTTGAAATGCCAAGTATCTGCTGTGCCAAGGTTGTTGGTGTTCATGGATGAGTGATGAGTAAACAGGACTAGGATTACTTGTAAGTTTTATGTTCACCACAGAGCAGTGAGTCACGTCTGGTTTGTGAACACGTCTCACTGCTACCAGACTGTATTTATCCAACTCAGCTTTTTCCTGCATTGAAAGAAAGACACTAAAGTATCCATCCAGACAGGCAGAAGTAGTGAGAGAGGTGTTTTGGAGTATTTGAGTTCTATGTGAGTCATCTAATAATCCTGAAATTGGAATTAAATTGTGCCTTTAATGGACCTTTTCGAAGAGATGGACCTCTCATGTAAGTGAGAGGTAATTTAGTTTGTAATGAAACTTCACCTGAGCTGACCTTTTCATGCAGCCTCCAGGTGTTGTTCCACCAGAGCAGAGCTGCAGTTCAAAAGGTGCAGTTTCTGGTAGCGTTTTAGAATATGGGGTACCTGTACTTGGTATTGAACTGAGCACTCATTTTTAACTCATGATGAACATTTAAAAAAAAAAAAATCAGAACGGAAGCAGCATAACCATCAGCATCCTCTGTTTTAGTTCATGCCTTGTGGGCTGCAACGTTCTGGGAGGCTCAGCACACCTCTAGATTTTTTTTTTCTCTAGATTTTTAGATTTGTAATTTCAGCTCCAATGTAAACAAAACTTCAACAACTTTTTCATTTTCTGTGTTATAGAATTCACAACTTTGTTTGGCATTCTAGCCATTAACATCTTACTTTTTGAAACAGAATTGACCATATTTGGACAAGAAAGTAGAATTGGGTCAATACACAACGTAGCCATAACCAAAAACAAAATGTAGTCTAAATTTATCATCGATGTTACTCTAAATGGGATCATAATTTGAAATTTTAAAATTGTGCTGTATACTGTCGTAAGCAAGATTACTTAACTTCTATTTTTCAAATACGGTTTTTGGAAGAATATACTTTTTATCAGCTGTTTCCAACAACAAATGGAAATGATGGGAATCATTCATTTTTAAACTGCTGAAAACTTAGTTAGCCGCAGCATCCTAAACCACGCACTCATTAGAAATGAATTTAATGAGGTAATAAATTAAGAGAAGTAGGGCCATATTATCTTAAGCTTACACAAGGTCTAGTCTATTTTTGAGATCACTGGAATCACGACTACCTGATTGTAATGGCAGGTTAATGGTTTTACTTTTTAAATCTTTCATCCATATTTTATTTTCAGTGCTTTCAGATCCAATCAGACTTGCACAGCTCGATCTGGCCACAAAAACCTTTATTTAACTGCTTGTAAAGTGTGCCTTAAATGCATTGGCTCTCCCCGATATTTATAATCGGTTTCAATATAAAAATCTGTCCTCTTCTTTCTTAAATTTAACTTCATTGAAGCAAGTAACTTCAAAAGGTAAGAACTTCTATGTGTGTGTCCTTCTTTTTCTGCCACCATTAATCAAGCTCACCATATGTGTCACACTGGACCAAAGGAAGTACTGTACAGTATCTTTAGACCCATAATTAGGATGGGACAGAAACACACACACACACACACACACACACACACACACACACACACACAACATAGAGAAAGGCAAAAAAAAATTTTAAATGAAGAAACGAAACCAGGACATGAAATACACAAACGTAGTGGAACATCCACTCCAGGTGGAAAATTGGCTTCTCGCTAGTTATTTCGACAAAGTACTAGTTGATGTTTTTTGTTTGCAAAGAAAAAAAAACCTTCAAAATAAACCACACCATTATGTGCTGCTGCCTTTGTATGTATGAACTGTTTTTTTATGTTGCCCTTGTTAGACACAGTCATCAGAACAGTCATTGTAAGGCCATTGTAAGCCTTCTGGTCATGGTTTGCAGCACCTGTGTACCTGTGGGGTGTTATGTTACCTGGATGAATATACACTCATTGTTGAAATTCACCCAAGCATGTTGTGCAGTTTTCTTTGAGCACAAAGGGCATTGTGGTAGGCATATGCTGTACAATGTATATGATTACCATAGACAGCAGATCCTGGTGTAGTTTACTCTTGTTGCCATGGTAGATGTGAAGTATTAGGCAATATATATTGTACTAGAGGGAACCCGTGTGAATTCCACGATAAAACAATAACATCAGACTTCATACCAAACATATAAAACAAATGTGTTGGTTTATAAACCAAACGCACCAACGTAGTCAAACATCACCGTGGTGACATAACGACTTTGTGTCGGCCAATCATGGATGGCGCTGGGCTGGCATTGTGAAGCCGTAGCTGAATGCTAGCAGGCTAACTGGAGAAAGAAAGCTAACTACTGGTGAGACTGGGAGAGGAGCTAACGCTAAAGGAAAAGGCTCCTGCCCAAAGAGCAGGTGTTCAAGAAATGTTAGAGAAGTGATGGTTCTGTTAGCGACTACATGAACACAACTGTATGGAGTTACTAAAGAGCGTTTGTCAGCCCCCCAGGAGCATTGTGGGTACTACATGGATTGTCCCATTCCAAACAGAAACCATATCTGGACAGACTGTTGGTGTTTTCTGTGTCGTTCTGTTTGGACTCTCTGCTCTGAACATGAACATTGTTAACAGTTCTGACTCTAGATGATGTGAACTCCATCAGAGGTATTTCTGCTCCTAACATAGCAGCAGATGTCTGACAACATATTATTCACCTGATTCCTTCTGGCAGATGTGCCGTGATTGGCTGGGCTTGATTGACAGGTAGTGGGTGGAGTTGGTGACAGTCTGAATCTGATACTTTCAAGTGAGCTTATTCAAATATATAGGTGAGGATGGCACTTCAAAATATTCTTTATGTCTTAATAATAATGATCCTTTATTTATCCCTCTTGGGGAAATTCTTTTTACACTCACATATGTATATATATATGTGTTAATTACACACATGTGATACAGGTTACAGGCCCCTGAACACAGCACACACTAGGGGCCTGTAGGCATGCAATTAGTAAGAGAGGACATACAGTGGTACAACGGAGGTGGAGTGACGGGTCGCGCCCCAATGAGCATCTTGTAGGGGGGACGGCGCCTTGCTCAAGGGCGCCTCGGCAGTGGCTGGGAGGTGAGCCGACACCTCCCACGATCAACTCACACTCCGGGATGTTCTGGCGGGAGCGGGATTCGAACCCCTGATGGCTGGGCAATCCTGTCTTCAAGACGATGGCTCTACCACTGAGCCACTGCCGCCCCATTTCTGAATCTTGTGATTCAGAAATGGTTTAGATCCTCTTTGTGTTCAGTTCAATTTAGAAAACATCTGTTATGATAGCTTATTGATTTACATGAGGACTTTATTTTTCTGCTGATGGTTTAAATCCATGTTTACCGACCCCTTCTGTAAACGCATCTCATACCTGTATTTTCTGTCTGCTCCCAGCTGAAGTAATGAAGTGATTATCAGTGTGGACTCTTTGTAGTGGTCAACATTCGTATTTAAATATCTACCGAAAGGATATGTGAGGCTGCCTGTCATTTTGTTACTCAAATCGAAGCATGAGATTATGAAGTTGGATGTGAGATTAAAGTGAATATTCAGTCATCCTGATTCATAATACATGAAGTAATGCAGTATTCCTGCCCCAGGAAGTCCCTTAATACAGACAATCAGTATCATGTTGCCTTTAATTAACTGAGAAAGAAAGAAACACAGTCTTGTGGAACATCAGGAAGCAGAGATTAGAATTGTGATTTCAACTAGTGAAACGAAGACTTATGGAAAGGACATGAACAGTGTTTGACAAATCCATCTGTCTTGCTTATTGCTATATTATGAGCAGTCTTTGCTCCTGTGCTCTCCTCCATTTTTTCTCCTGTTCCATTATTGCCCTCACGTTTACCTCTGCAGGTTACTCTGCGACCAGACATTAAGATGCATCTGACAGAGGGCATCTATCGGATTCTGGACCTCTGCATGGAGCGGGATATCAAGTTTCTAACGGCTGGACTGCACATGGGAGTCAGAGAGGTGTTCAATGAGCTGTACAGCAGCTACACTCATTACCACAAAGCGCAGAGGCAAGGAGAGGACAAGTACACTGTTTGACCTTTCAACCTTTGGTTTACCTGTCAATTAAACTCCATTTTGACCAGGTTGTAAACAGGTGGAAATCTTTCACAGGTGTTTCTTTTCATTGAGATGTCAAACAGCAGTTTGTAGATGCTACATGGTATGTAAACATAGACAACTGAATGCATAAAAATTTAATTCCTGTAAAAAGTTTATTATTATGTAAAGTATCTTTTATATGTTGCTTTTTGTTTTCTACCAAAATGTAACATCACTGATGTATTGAAAATTAAATTCTAACACATCCCAAGCCTGATTACTTGCTTTATTTTATTCAATATGTACACAATCATAAGCTATATTGTTCAAATCCTATTGGATGTTGTGTTTACTGCCAAATATTTTATCAGTTGTTTGTAATACCTAAATCACATCATAGATTTTACAATTTTTTTTACTTTTACTGACCACTACATGCTCAAAATCATTGAACACCTCGATGAAAACTACCTGTAAGACTTTGTAGACTATCATTTTGCCACTGCAGCAAATGTGACAGTAACTTTTCCTCACTTCTGTTACCTTGTACCTGCTCATGAGGGACTGTTGGTCTCTGGAGCATAAACAGTACAGTCGATCAAATACAGCTGACTTCATTTGATGCGTAAACAGGCTGCAGCTTCCAGCAGTGTTCCTGAGGGATCTTAGTCCATTCCTTGTGGGCAAAAAGCCACCAGATCTGACTTTATATGCTGCAACTCCCTTATTTTAACTCCCTTCAAAAACTATTTTCTGTGGGATTCAACTCTGATGAGTCTGACATCCACTCCAGAATGATCCAGGACTGAAACTTTTGTCAATTTCGACATAACACTGATCCAAAGGCTCATATTAGTGCTTTACTTGACATCCCTTGAAAAACGGTTTTATTTAATTGTTCAGTGTCCCAAAACCTCTGAACTGGATGGCTATGAACTACTTGACCTGACTTTTCTCATAATTTCTGTGGTTTCTGTGGTTTTAAAACAACTAAACTAGGTCAGTAATGGCTAGCACAGTACCTTATTTCCAAACGTGTGCTCTAATAGACAACTTGAATATTTGCTGTGATGCATCTGTAATACCAGTGTGGCGTGCCGTAGCATGCTAAGAGTACCGTAAAAATAAAGGTGAACAGAAAACATGGATTTGTAGGATCTTACAATCTTACTGTTTTGGAGAGTTTCAAGAATCAAATTTAAGGAAATAAGCAGAGAAAAACATACTTTTTTCTACTATTAATAGAAAACTCAAGACATGATAAACGCAGAAACATTTTTGAGGGTGTTCTGCACTTTAGTTCACATGGTAAGATGGAAAATACCTGTTTTTTCCCCCCAAATTTGTGACCCAAAGATTAAGTGTCATTATAAAATATATTCAGTATTTGTATAATGCAGGTCTATAAAACACATTTTATTTTACTATTGTGTGTCATCTGTAATATATGCCCCACTAGCTGTTTGCTGTTTTTAGGTTGATTGACAGTTGTTTTGCTTTCAGTTGTTGTTACAAAGGCTGGTGGGAAGTGACAACGCAGGTTTTTTATACTATAAATGTATCATCATAACTGACATTTTTATATGAAACCAAACCAGACCCATGACAAAGTGAAGATCAAGAACAGCACTTTGAAAATCCACAGGTATTCGTATTAGTGCTTTACTTGACAAAATGATATAGAGCTTTGATGTATTGAAGTCAGTAAAACAGAAGTCCACATTTAACAAGTCAGTTTCCATTTCATTGTTTGTTAAATCCTCACTGTTGTAAAAGGAGAGTCATTTAAACATTAAAAGGTTTGAGAACCTGTGTTGACAGTTGCTTTTACTTGAACCTGATAAGGTAGATGTAGCTGTCAGATAGCGGAGTAGAAAATACTAAAATGAATAAAATGAGCTCTCTGCTGTACCTGCATGTGCAACATTTCCTCCTCTTTCTGTTATAAGAGTTTGATCAGATGGGATGAAAACACTCCATTTACAGGTGACAATATTTAACCTCAAGAATTTTGGAAAAACTTGGAAATGTAAAATTCTAGTTTAGTTAGTATCAAAGCCCAACTTGAGAAAATTAAATGTCTATAAAAACTTTAAAGTGCCTCTTGCCTCAGGTAAGGCTTAACATATGAGGCATTTAACAGTTTTGACAGTAAATAGCTTGAACACATCTTTAAAGGCCTCTCACAGCTTTTTTCAGAACGGTTGGATATTTTTATTCTCATCTTCCATCGGTACCTCAAAAACCTAGCAGGTCTAAGGTGTATAAATGAGTAAGACGGACCTGTAGTTGACCTGACTTGTATTCCCTATAGAGGTGAGAGCTGACACCTGCTAGGGTGGTAACATCATCTGCAGAGAACTCTTCTCGAAACCCAACTTTGTTTTTTATGCTATTTGTGCTCGAGCGTCCTCTAGTTGAAGAATAAACTCTTGCTTTTATTTCTTAGGCTTTGAAGTACTGTAACCCTTTTTGTAAGGTCTTTTGGTATTTCGTATTAATCGACTGGTCACATTGAACCAGCTCACCAACATTATTGACATTATATGGACTTACTGTAAGTGTTAGGACACCTTGCCATTTTCCTGTATTTGCTTATCCTGTGTTTGGTCACTGCAGAATGATTATGCCCACTGGAGGGGTTTACCTTGACCAAGTCGCCAGTTTATCGGAGCCACTGTAATTCTATCATGCGAACTGTTAGTTTGAGTCACCATTTCAGCCATGTTGAATGTTTTTGGTGGGAGGAAGCTGGAGATCCCAGAGGAAGCACACACGGACACGGAACATGCAAAAACCACTCAGAAAAGTTACAGGTCGTTTTTGCTATAAGGCGGCAAGACTGCCCACTCGGCAGCCATGCTGCCCTCTTCTAAATTCATGGGGTTAAAGTTGCGACTATAATAGCTTCAACTATTCAGAAAAGGCTTTCTACATGATTTTGTGTCTGTGGGATTTTTTTTTTATTACTATTTTTTCCCCAAAGAGCATTTGTGAGGTCAGGTACTAATATTTGGTGAGACGCTCTGGCTCAAAATGTCTATTCCAGTTCATCCCAAAAGTGTTTCATGGGTCTGAGGTCACGGCTCTTTAAAGGCTCTTCCACACCAAACTCACCAAAGCATGTCTTTATGGACTGGACTTTAAGCACTAGGACCTAGTCTTGTTGGAACACCAAACAGCCTGACCTGGAAAGGTCCTACAAAGTTGGAGGCATAGAGTTGAAAAACAACCCCTTACCATCATCCCTAAACTAACTTCAACCCGATGTAGTCACATAACTAACGTTCTCCTAGCAACTGCCAAAGAGACTCATCCATCGGTGTCTGACAGAGGAGGGTTTTGTCACTCCACAGAACGTGTTTCCACTAATCCAGAGTACAGTTGTAGTGTACTTTACATCCCTTTACATGACTCTTGGCATTGTGTTTGGTGACGTAAGGCTTACATGCTGCTGCTCACCCAAGGAAATCCTTTCCGTGAAGTTCCAGTTGCACAATTGTTGTTCTGATGTTACTGCCAGGCAGGAAGTTTTGAACTCTACAGTCAACAGAAATTGCATTGGTTTTACTATGTCCCTCAGTACTCTATGACTACTCTCTGTGGATTTATGTGTTCTGAAATAATGTGGTATCTAAAAATTTCCACTTTTTCAGTAATACCAGCCAACATTTGAATGAGAAACACTTAGCAGGGAAGAAATTTCACAAACTCAATGAGGAAGAACATCAGTAGATAGAATGGGAATTGAGAGTCAACAATTCAGGATCTCTGAATTCTACAATTAAATTGTTCTGGACTATTTCTAACATTTGATGTTTCACGCCTAAAGGAAACATTTTTGTTTTGCAGCAGTTCATTCAGTTCCACAAGCAGGACCAATGTACAGCACGACTGTAGGTAATATAAACACACACTGTCTTCATACTCCAGTACTGTGTGTGTGTGTGTGTGTGTGTGTGTGTGTGTGTGTGTGTGTGTGTGTGTGTGTGTGTGTGTGTGTGTGATACTAGAGGGACGCTCCCCAGAGACTTCGCACAAAGTGTGTATTGATCACATTTTTGACTGTAACTGCAGGGGTTTTTCTCTCTCTCGTCAAAATTACTTTTTTTCACCATTAAAATAGAGGAAGTGAGAGATTGAACTCCAATCATGAACTAGTGTTTTTAGTTACACCATTTTTAGGTATGGGTTCAAATTTTTTTTCTCATTTTGAATTTGTTTCTTTCAGCACAAAATCTAATTCTTTGTAAACAGAATGAACTCCTTTAAGGACAGAGGAGAATGATGGGAAGGAACTGAGGAAATGAAAAACTAGATGAATGTGATTATTTAAAAAAATTAATTTCATATCATATTTCTCATCCAGACCAGATAAAGAAAACGTTTTTGTCTAATCACGTCTAACCCATTTGATTGCGCCTCTGGCGCCCCTAGCGTCTCCCAGGAGCACACGCAGCTCCACAGCAGACATGTTCCACGATGATCCTAAATCCTCCTCTCCCACAATCACGCAACTGAAATTTCTCCCCAGTCGCTCAGAGTTTCCACACCCGCCGGTCACACCGCCGCGGCGCCTGACCGCCGGACACGGACCGAACCGCTGCCAGTCGAAGCCCTTCCTCCTCCAGGGCTGCCCGACACGGCGTTTGATTGGATTAGAGCCGCCTAGCCTTTGCCCTCTCACCCCGCTGATGTTGCCTGGCTGCTTCCTGCTCTCTCCGCTCCCCCTCACCGACTGACGAAGCTTGCCGAAGCCGCACGGCGAAGCGCCAAACGCGGACGCAGCCGACTGGGACGAGTCGCGACAAAGAGAGCAGACCGTAGCTGAACCGAGACGGGCGGAAGAGACGCGGCAGCTATGCGGAGGAAATCCAGGATCATGCTGTGCTTCGCGGTGCTCTGGGTGCTGGGGATAGCCTACTACTTCTACTCGGGGACAGCGTTGAGTCGAAAGGTAGGCTTTCAGTCCTCCGTTGCTTTTTTCTGGCTACGTGGGTCTTCTCGGTGTCTGCGGGTTTTCCTTTGGGACAAAGCGGAGATGGGGCGCTGTGATGGGGCGCTGACGAGCCTCTTGTCGGGGTCTCCGTGTCGGCGCTGCATCGATGCTTTGAGGAATGTGGTAAAGGGCCTGCTAGTGTCCGTGGGCAGGCAGGAGATGAGCGTGGAAAGGGGGCAGCGGGGCAGCGGGTCTGACCGGCTGGGTGGGCATTACCTCCTGCGGTGCCGGTGATTGCCTTTCCGTGGCAGTGGGAGCCGAAGCACGTCCACGCCGGTGAGCGTGTTACCGACTTTAACGTCACAGCGGTGGGTAATGTGAGCGGAAGAAGAGGGTTGTTACCGATGTGAGGTGGCTGGCCCGCTTCAGGGCCGGGTGGTGGTGGTGGTGGGGGCGGGAGGACAGTCAGCCTGTGGAGCACGTCAGCACAAGCTGCTGCTCCGGGGCCAGCAGAGTTCAGGCTGGTCCAAGGGCTGGGGCAACAGAGGAACAGTTAGGACAGCACTGGGGCAACAGAGGAACAGTTAGGACAGCACTGGGGCAACACTTGGGCAACAGAGGAACAGTTAGGACAGCACTGGGGCAACAGAGGAACAGTTAGGACAGCACTGGGGCAAAAGTGGGACAGTTGTGACAGCACTGGGGCAACAGAGGAACAGTTAGGACAGCACTGGGGCAACAGAGGAACAGTTAGGACAGCACTGGGGCAACACTGGGGCAACAGAGGAACAGTTAGGACAGCACTGGGGCAACACTGGGGCAACAGAGGAACAGTTAGGACACCACTGGGGCAAAAGTGGGACAGTTGTGACAGCACTGGGGCAACACTGGGGCAACAAAGGAACAGTTAGGACTGCACTGGGGCAACAGAGGAACAGTTAGGACTGCACTGGGGCAACAGAGGAACAGTTAGGACAGCACTGGGGTAACAGAGGAACAGTTAGGACAGCACTGGGGCAACAGAGGAACAGTTAGGACAGCACTGGGGCAACAGAGGAACAGTTAGGACAGCACTGGGGCAAAAGTGGGACAGTTGTGACAGCACTGGGGCAACAGAGGAACAGTTAGGACAGCACTGGGGCAACAGAGGAACAGTTGGGACAGCACTGGGGCAACAGAGGAACTTTTGGGACAGCACTGGGGCAACAGAGGAACAGTTGGGACAGCACTGGGGCAACAGTGGGACAGTTGAGACAGTACTGGGGCAACACTGGGGCAACAGAGGAACAGTTAGGACACCACTGGGGCAAAAGTGGGACAGTTGTGACAGCACTGGGGCAACACTGGGGCAACAAAGGAACAGTTAGGACTGCACTGGGGCAACAGAGGAACAGTTAGGACTGCACTGGGGCAACAGAGGAACAGTTAGGACAGCACTGGGGTAACAGAGGAACAGTTAGGACAGCACTGGGGCAACAGAGGAACAGTTAGGACAGCACTGGGGCAACAGAGGAACAGTTAGGACAGCACTGGGGCAAAAGTGGGACAGTTGTGACAGCACTGGGGCAACAGAGGAACAGTTAGGACAGCACTGGGGCAACAGAGGAACAGTTGGGACAGCACTGGGGCAACAGAGGAACTTTATGGACAGCACTGGGGCAACAGAGGAACAGTTGGGACAGCACTGGGGCAACAGTGGGACAGTTGAGACAGTACTGGGGCAACAGTGGGACAGTTGAGACAGCACTGGGGCAACAGTGGGACAGGTGGGACAGTACTGGGGCAACAGTGGGACAGTTGGGACAGCACTGGGGCAACAGACTTTTTGGATGAAGCCATTTGAAGGGCAGCCGGAAACATTTCTCGACGTAATCACGTCCACATTGGTTCCTGCTGTGATAAAACATTTTTATTCTCTAAAATAAGTGTTGGTTTAATCTGGGAGATTAAAAGACTAAATTATGTTCAGTTTTTTGAAACTGTTACAGCTGCACATAAATCAGTACCTGGGACCCAGTCCCCATTATTCTAATCACATTGATTAGTTGTTTTAGCTCCTGCTGTTTATGTGGAATGTATACAATACGATTTACTTCATCATACTATTGTGCTCACTCTAGAGGTTTTTGTGGTATACGATTTATTTACGATTAATCTTACCATCTGCTTTTAACATTTCTTAAATAATATTAGTTGTCAGCAGGGTTATTTCTAAATACCATTTCAGTCTATATCCTCCATAAATCCATGTAATCAGTGAGAATTTTACATCTGACAAATTTGAAAATCCCTTTGCTTTATCAGTTACCTTGTTTTAAAATGAAAACATCCATTTTAATATTTAAGACTTCTTTTTAATTCCATCATTTTGCTATACCAAATTTGAAACTTTGATGCATAGCTTGATGAATCCTGTAACTTTGCAAGGATGCGGATGTAATGGTGTTTAGAGCCGGAGTGCTCACTTTTACTCTCCACAACTTTTGTGTGAGCTAAAGCTATGTTGCTCTGACATGGAGGAATGGGAGAATGTCATTCTGTATTATCAATCCAAGTTGCAGCTCTTTTCATAATACTTCGCAGAACTTACTCAATATAGCCATAGCTGGTTAAATTGTGTGTATGGAGGCAGGGATTCCATTCATGATATACCAGGTCTGTACATGCAGTAGTATGTCATTCGTGGAAGCTAAGGAAAATATCCTTCAGGTGTTTCGTGTGTATAAACCATCAAACTGTGTTTATGTATGATAATATGCTGTGCGTGGTTGGCGTGCCCAGTATGCTGCCTTTATTACCCCTCTGGAGTGTGTGTATTAGTGCGTGTGAACATCTGTGTGTATTACACCTGTCTCTTGTGCTATCTGCCTCTCTGTTTGCCTTGTGCCAGTCAACCAGATCAACTGTCTTTTCCATTAGACTGATAGTACACTGTGTAAGTGTATATCTGTACAGATTTGAAGTCATCGAGGGGTCAAAGTGAAACTCCCGTGACAAACAACTTTCTGTGGAGTGTGATCGCAGACAGATTAATACGGGAGCTGGATTATTTGCCACACCTGCTATCTTTCCAGTGATGACTTAGTTCAAACTAAGATGCTGTGGCAGATTTGAAAGCTGTCTCAACAGGGAGATGGTATCCCTCCTCATATCCATGGGGGGTATTAAATAAGACATACTGGCCTATTTAGAATTTCATAGCAACACTAATGACGGGTTGAGTACTTAATTGGTAGACCCAAAAGCTGTTGAGTCGATCCACTGGATGTTAAGAAAGTTCTTCAGTCCTGAAGAAGTCTCTTGGATGAGAGACGAAACGTCTTCAGAACTTTCTTAACGTCCAGTGGATCGACTCAACAGCTTTTGGATAACCATGACCTGGATGACTGAGAACCTACAGACATCTTAATTGGTAGACATTGTTAAAGCTGTTGCTGTTGAAGCTGTCTCGTCAAAGGAGGATTAAAAGTTGTTGTCTAATACTTGTAATATTACTTGGAGTAAAGTTTAAGTAATGAAAACTGTTGAAGCTATGGAAGCAGTACCACAAATACATTGTAGTGTGTGTTGTGTGTGTATGTGTGTGTGTGTGTGTGTGTGTGTGTGTGTGTCTGTGTGTGTGTTTGTGTGTGTGCCTTATTATATTAAGAAATGAGGCGAGATGCTTCATGTTAACTCGTGGAGCTGTGGCAGTAGCTCCATTGTGTGTGTGTGTGTTTGTGTGTACAGTGGCTTGCAAAAGTATTCAGCCCCCTTGAACTTTTCTACATTTTGTCACATTACGACCAAAAACAGAAATATATTTTATTGGAATTTTATGTGAAAGACCAACACAAAGTGGCACACAATTGTGAAGTAGAAAGAAAATTATACATGATTAAAAAAAAATTACAAATAAAAAAATGAAGAAACGGTTTGCAAAAGTATTCAGGCCCCCGAGTCAATACTTTGTGGAACCGCCTTTTGCTGCAATTACAGCAGCAAGTTTTTTGGGGTATGTCCCTACCAGCTTTGCACATCGAGAGGCTGAAATTTGTGCCCATTCTTCCTTGCAAAACAGCTCAAGCTCAGTCAGATTAGATGGAAAGCGTTTGTGAACGGCAGTTTTCAGATCTTGCCACAGATTCTCGATTGGATTTAGGTCAGGACTTTGACTGGGCCATTCTAACACATGAATATGTTTTGTTTTAAACCATTCCATTGTAGCCCTGGCTTTATGTTTAGGGTCGTTGTCCTGCTGGAACATGAACCTCCGCCCCGGCCTCAAGACTTTTGCAGACTCCAACAGGTTTTCTTCCAAGATTGCCCTGTATTTGGCTCCATCGATCTTCCAGTCAACTCTGACCATCTTCCCTGTCCTTGCTGAAGAGAAGCCCCCCCCCCCCCCAGAGCATGATGCTGCCACCACCATGTTTGACAGTGGGGATGGTGTGTTTAGATTTATGTGCAGTGTTAGTTTTCCGCCACACATAGCGATTTGCATTGAGGCCAAAAAGTTCAATTTTGGTCTCTTCTGACCAGAGCACCTTCCTCCACATGTTTGCTCTGTCTCCCATATGGCTTCTGGCAAACTAAACTGGACTTCTTATGGTTTTCTTTTAGCAACTCTTCCATAAAGGCCAGATTTGAGCAGCGCACGACTAATAGTTGTCCTGTGGACAGATCCCCCACATGAGCTGTGGATCTCTGCAGTTGCGGTTCTCCTTTTTTTGTGTCATTGCTGCAACGGTCCAAAGTAATGCAATGAAAATGCTCTACCTATCCTCAAATTAATTCAAGGACCAACAATTTTGTGACACTTTAGTGGGTTTGAATGTGACCCAATCATATTATTGCACTTCTCATCATTATAATGTAATGTGATGTTTCTTGGTGTTTCCCTACAGTTTATTAACTTTTTTTCTCTAGGCTACAGATAGGTGAAATGGAAAAGCTGTGAATTTAATTATGTAACAGTCGTGAAAGATTTCACAGTATTTAAATTGTCATTGGGAGTGTTCAAAGTGTGATTCACAAGTACGCACAGTTATGCATTCATTACTTAAAGATAATTGTGACTTGCAGACGTCTGAAGAGTTTTCAATGCTGAAAAGAAAATCTGACACTTTCAAATCAACAAATTTTTGAAAAAAATAGTGACACACACACAGACATATACAGTGATACCTCTGTACTCGACCATAATCCGTTCTGAGGTGGTGGTTGAGCACCGATTTGTTCGACCACCAAAACCAATTTTCCCATAAGAAATAATGGAAAGTATTTTAATCCGTTATTACCATTTAGAAAAATACCTACAATATTATAAGAACGTGTATCTAAACAACAATGAATACGTAAATGTGCACAAGCAGTACATGATAAAGATAAAGCATTATAAACCATTTTGTATAATTTACTTTACGTTTTAGAGAGTGGTTGATGGCACTAGCGTCATCATGGAAGGGGAATCCCTTCCATGATGACGCTAGGTAACGCGCCTCCAGGGCTTTTCTCCCTTCTCTCTCTCTTCCGTGGAGGTGAATCTGGCTGGGCAGTAGCCTTCCTCTTTTCTTTAAGAAGGAACCTGTCCATTGTCAGTTGCTTCTGCTTCAAGATAGTGGAAATGGTTGACTTTGCCATTTCGTACTGCGACGCGAGGTCGGACACTCGTACACCACTTTCATATTTTGCTATAATTTCCGTACGTCTTTGCGTACGTAATTTGCGTACGTGTTACTCCGCTGGCGGTCTGAGTCGAACTGACGCTTACCCGCTGGCCGAGGAGCGCAGCCGAGGAGCGCGTTCGGGTCGACTCGGCTAGTCGAGTACCGAAAATCTGTTCGGGGTCCGATACATTTTGTACTCGAATTTTTTGGTCGAGCACCGATTTGGTCGAGTATAGAGGCGGTCGAGTACAGAGGTATCACTGTATAGTATTTTCCAGACTATAAGGCGCACCTAAAATCCTAAAATTTTCTCATAAACCCGCAGTGTGCATTATAATCCAGTGCGTCTTATATATGGATTAATATTAATATTGGTTAAAAACATTATCGCTGAAAAAAAGCCGGCACTCTGGCCGCCAGTCATGCCGCACTCCGCCACCAGAGGCGCCCCCTCACAAGGCACTCGGGCCCACGCCCCCTAACAACGGTAGTCAAGGGGCGTCACCGAAGTCCCGGCTCTGACTGAGCTGCTCTCAGACGGTAGAGCAGACTGTAGGAGCACCGGTGGTTACGTAGGAAAACATGAGGAACTTTCAACAATTCTATGAATAAAGTCTGACTGACTGACTGATCTCAGTATTTCTAACTATTTGGCGTCAGAAATAACCCACTTTAAACTGAATTGGTCTAAAAACCCCATTGTGCTGTCATCTGGAATCTAGTGACGGTCCATTCTATTAGTCTGTGGAAACACACGGAGAAACTGGACTAAAGGTGAATAAAGACCCTCAAAGATGAACTTACAGCCTTTTCTGAAATACCAAGAGCAGAGTCACTGCTAGACAAAGGTGTCAGGTGTGCTGCATTGATTTACAAATGTAGTTGATAGCTCTGGGGGGGCGGGGGGACATTCAGGTTGTGTATTCTGTCTGCAGCGACGTGCGGTGAGATTCACGGCGGTGAGACACCGACGTTAAAGTCAGTTCTAGGAGTAAAACAGCGTCACGTTTGACAGTAAATTATCAGCCTGACATTAAAAACTAGTTAAAAATTGTTTAGGACACACAGCAGCAAATAGCTGCACCTCAGCTCCGACTGGACTACCGATCGATCGAAACAATATTTAATTAATAAACGAAGACGAACGTCGGAGCTTAAATATCTGCTTCGAACTTCAGATCAGGAAATAATCCGCTCTGTTCGCACTGACTGCACTCGTAATGAATTTAAACTGTTTTAATGTCAGGTTTTTAATATGCGTGTTGACTTCTTTCTAAGATGGCAAAGTGATCAAGTGATCAACTTTCCTTGATGAGGCTCAGAATGGCTCATTGACATAACAATAGGGGCCATTCAGAGGTAGTCAGGAAGTCATGAATGCAATCAGGACTGTCTGAGCAGCGCTGCTCTACCTAGTGGACAGATTGCGCAACTACAGCCGCTGCAGTTTATCAAATACATTTTATTTATTTTTTTATTGTGCGCGCCTTATAATGCGGTACGCCTTATATATGGAATAAATTATAAAACAAATCATTAAGGGTGCGCCCTATAGTCCAGTGCGCTTTATAGTGCAGAAAATACTGTGTGTGTGTGTGTGTGTGCGTGTGTATATATATACAGTATAAGGCAGATTCAACAGTCCCTCAATCTTACTATTGTGGATAGTACCTGCAGCTAGCTATGCACCTCATGAACCTGTGTGTCATTGTGTCGTCACTGCTTGGGAGGTCTGTTGTAAATACAGTGACAAGCAGCTCTGTGCCAGTGCTCACACTATCATGACGGCTAATGCCCTTTTTGGTCTCAGCCAGAGGAATCAGTTCAACTTGAGCCTCCAGCTTTGCCATACACCCGTAACACTCTGGCTTTTAAGATACAACAAATTGAAAAAACAAGTCAAGCAAACCCTTTTTTACGACTGCCACTCTTATTAATTTAAAGACATTGCTGTACACAGTAGCAGTGCCTTTATATTATCACAGTTTTGTTTGTAAAAAAACAAGTTTTCTGACAAGCCTTTTTTTATCCAGACATTAAACAAGAACTGAAATGTTATTCTGCCTTTAGAGGTCAAAAGCAAACATTTGAACAAATAGAGCTGCACCATTATCAAAGTTTATCGTTCATTTTTAGTGTACACATTAATGTAGAGGATTTTTGAAGGTATCTCAGGTTTGGTGACCTCAAGCACACAAACTTTAAAGAGAGAGGAGGCGAGACATGCCTGACATTTAGTTTCCCACCACTATCTGCAGTCTCATTTTAATGGTTCGAAGGCTAAATTAATTCAATCATGCATTTATAAATTTGTGGAATACACAGATATGGAAATATATTCATGTACATTATATTTGCAATAAAGGCACATAGGTTCTAATAAAAATTATGTGATGTTCAATGTTTGGTGTTGAGCACTTGAGCACTTGTGGAGGTATGTTACCTACCTGTGGAGCATAGTTGGTATGTTCCACAGGTAGGATGTGAGCTGGAGGAGAAGGAGAAATTCTGGTTGGACTTTGATGAAGTGATGCAGAGCATGCCTAGAAGTGAGAGAGTTGTCATTGGTGCAGACTTCAATGGACATGTTGGTGCAGGAAACAGAGGTGATGAGGAGGTGATGGGCAGGTTTGGTATCCAGGAGAGGAACGCAGAAGGACAGATGGTAGTTGACTTTGCAAATGGAAATGGCTGTAGTGAATACTTTCTTCCACAAGAGGCAGGAACATAGGGTGACCTATAAGAGTGGAGGTCGGAGCACACAGGTAGACTACATCTGGTGTAGACGGTGTAACCTGAAGGAGATCAGTGACTGTAAAGTAGTGGTAGGTGAGAGTGTAGCCAAACAGCATAGGATGGTGGTGTGTAGGATGACTCTGGTGGTGAGGAAGATGAAGAGGACAAAGGCAGAGCAGAAGACAAAATGGTGGAAACGGAAAAAGGAAGAGTGTTGCATGACTTTTAGGAAGGAGTTAAGACAGGCTCTGGGTGGTCAGGAGGTGCTTCCAGATGACTGGACAACTACAGCTAATGTGATCAGGGAGACAGGTAGGAGAGTACTTGGTGTGTCATCTGGAATGAAAGTAGATAAGGAGACTTGGTGGTGGAATGAGGAGGTACAGGAGCGTACACAGAGAAAGAGGTTAGCTAAGAAGAAGTGGGACACTGAGAGGACTGAGGAGAGTAGACAGGAGTACAGGGAGATGCAGCGTAAGGTGAAGGTAGAGGTAGCAAAGGCCAAACAAGGGGCTTATGATGACTTGTATGCTAGGTTGGACAGTAAGGAGGGAGAGACTGATCTATACCGGTTGGCAAGACAGAGAGACAGAGATGGGAAGGACGTGCAGCAGGTTAGGGTGAGTAAGGATAGGGATGGAAGTCTATTGACAGGTGCCAGTAGTGTGATGGGAAGATGGAAAGAGTACTTTGAAGAGTGGAAAGGCAGTCGGTCCTGATGATATACCTGTAGAGGTATGGAAGTGTCTAGGAGAGGTGGCAGTAGAGTTTCTGACTGGGTTGTTCAACAGGATCTTAGATAGTGAGAAGATGCCTGAGGAATGGAGGAGAAGTGTGCTGGTGCCGATTTTTAAGAACAAAGGAGATGTGCAAAGTTGTGGCAACTACAGAGGAATAAAGCTGATGAGCCATACAATGAAGTTATGGGAGAGAGTAGTGGAAGCTAGACTAAGGGCAGAAGTGAGCATTTGTGAGCAGCAGTATGGTTTTATGCCAAAACAGAGTACTACAGATGCAGTATTTGCTTTGAGGATGTTGATAGAGAAGTACAGAGAAGGCCAGAGGGAGCTGCATTGTGTTTTTGTAGATCTGGAGAAAGCTGATGACAGGGTGTCCAGAGAGGAACTGTGGTATTGTATGAGGAAGTCTGGAGTGGCAGAGAAGTATGTTAGAGCGGTGCAGGACATGTATGAGGACTGTAAGACAGTGGTGAGGTGTGTGTAGGTGTGACAGAGGAGTTCAAGGTGGAGGTGGGACTGCATCAGGGATCAGCTCTGAGCCCCTTCTTGTTGCTATGGTGATGGACAGGCCGACAGACGAGGTTAGACAGGAATCTCCATGGACTATGATGTTTGCAGATGACATTGTGATCTGCAGTGAGAGCAGGGAACAGGTGGAGGAGAAGCTAGAGAGGTGGAGGTTTGTCCTGGAAAGGAGAGGAATGAAGGTTAGCCGCAGTAAGACAGAGTACATGTGTGTGAATGAGAGGGACCCAAGTGGAAGAGTGAGGTTACAGGGAGAAGAGATCAAGAAGGTGGAGGATTTGAAGTACTTAGGGTCAACAGTCCAGAGCAATGGAGAGTGTGGAAAAGAGGTGAAGAAGCGTGTCCAGGCAGGATGGAACGGGTGGAGGAAAGTGTCAGGTGTGATGTGTGATAGAAGAGTTTCAGCTACAATGAAAGGAAAGGTGTACAAAACTGTGGTGAGACCAGCGATGTTGTTTGGTCTAGAGACAGTGTCCCTGAGGAAAAGACAGGAGACAGAGCTGGAGGTAGCAGAGATGAAGATGCTGAGGTTCTCTCTGGGAGTGACCTGGATGGATAGGATCAGGAATGAGTCCATCAGAGGGACAGCACATGTTAGAGGTTCTGGAGATAAAGTCAGAGAGGCCAGACTGAGATGGTTTGGACATGTCCAGAGGAGAGAGAGTGAATATATTGGTAGAAGGATGCTGAGTTCTGAACTGCCAGGCAGGAGGCCTAGAGGAAGACCAGAGGAGGAGGTTTATGGATGTAGTGAAAGAGGACATGAAGGTAGTTGGTGTGAGAGAAGAGGATGAGAAGACAGGGTTAGATGGAGGACACTGAAGGGAAAAGTTGAAAGGAGAAGTTTCAACCAACAGTTAAATTTTAGTCCAAGGATTTATCTTTCAGTGTATTGTTATACACAGAGAGATAATGCTGCATACATGAGCCTGCTCTCCAGGACGCTTCATTAAAGTCTTCCTTGTTGCACACATATTTTCTGCCAGCTCTTGAGAAGGACCAACTGTTGAGTCTACTCTTCTGCTTTCAGCAGAGGAAGAGGGGAGCCAAGTGGGAAAAAGAGGAGGCTGGTACTGAGGCACAGGTAAAATCAACAAACACAGGCATTAAGAACGTTACCAGCTGTTGCAAACTGTAGATGGATGCTAATTCAAGTGGTAAAAAGTGTTTTTTTTCCAAACTAAGTAAATTTGTTTGCCTAATCTAATGTCACGACAGAAGTTATTTCAAGGCACTTTCTGAAAAGAGCGTGGCTTGACTGGTTTTTAATCTTCCAAACAGCTAACAATTTCCAATGAGCACAAAAAAAACTGTCTTTTATTAGTCAGCTCCCTGACTCAAGGTGCTCAGCTTCTTCTTTGACCGGTCTGTTTGAGGAAGAGAAGAGACAGAAACTACGTATGTGGAGAGGACTTCACACTTTATTGAGTGAATATGGCAGTTCTGGACAGTTCATACACAGCAGAATTCTGGGTAAGCGGGACAGTCAGTAACTTTTTTGGGACAGTTTGATAACAGGAAATTACAGTAAACCAGCCTGGAAGTAACAAATGCATGGACTGATTTTCTTCAGCTTTTTTGAGACGGAATGTGCATGATTTTTTTTAACATATAATGCAAATGTCTTATGTGGGAGTTAAGACATTTCTTGACTAGAAATAGCTCTGATTGTAATGGTGGAGCTGGAAGCCAAGATGATGACCTTCAAGCTAGTTATATACAGTACTTAAATTATGGGTTTTTGACGTTTTTAGGGTCTGGCACAGTAACTTTTTTCTGAATTATATATCAAACAGTTGCACAATTACAGGTTGTACCAGATGTAATATCATTGAACAATAATCAAAATTGAGTTTTAATAGTATAGTTTCACCTGATTTTGTTGATAAGGACAGTTGTGTCATCTGCACACCAATGAATATATGACATTTTAACAGTTCAGTTCAAACTGTGTTATGTGTCTCTTGTAAAAGTGTGGGTCAGCACAAATATTTCATGCAATATCCTGAGTTACAGTCAACTTTGACTAAGACTTGGGGCAGGAGAAGAGTAATTCTAGATCTATGTAGTAAAAACATCGTTGCCACAGTAACTCACACACTGCAGAGAGGAGGGGAGTGCACATGGCTCTGATGAACAGGGCCTCTTGAGTGACATTACATTGTCTATTATCTGCAGCTCAAGGTGCTCAGCTTCCTTCTGTCTGTGTATGCCAGGAACTTAGGGTTTGTCAACACATCTGTTTCTCATTATACATAGTATGACTTCAGTAGCTCTGACCATTTTTTAAATGGTCAGAGCCACTTCTTCTTGGCTAACCTCTTTCTCTGTATACACTCCTGTACCCCCTCATTCCACCACCAAGTCTCCTTATCTACTTTCCTTCCAGATGACACAACAAGTACTCTCCTACCTGTCTCCCTGATCACATTAGCTGTAGTTGTCCAGTCATCTGGAAGCACCTCCTGACCACCCAGAGCCTGTCTTAACTCCTTCCTAAAAGTCATGCAACACTCTTCCTTTTTCAGTTTCCACCATTTCGTCTTCTGCTCTGCGTTTATCCTCTTCATCTTCCTCACCACCAGAGTCATCCTACACACCACCATCCTATGCTGTTTGGCTACACTCTCACCTACCACTACTTTACAGTCACTGATCTCCTTCAGGTTACACCGTATACACAAGATGTAGTCTACCTGTGTGCTCCTACCTCCACTCTTATAGGTCACCCTATGTTCCTGCCTCTTCTTGAAGAAAGTATTCACTACAGCCATTTACATCCTTTTTGCAAAGTCAACTACCATCTGTCCTTCTGCGTTCCTCTCCTGGATACCAAACGTGCCCATCACCTCCTCATCACCTCTGTTTCCTGCACCCATATTGTGTAAAAAAAACCCTGCTGCTGTGTAATGATAGAGTCCAATGCAATTTAAACCAGGGAGAATATCCATTATTGCTGTGTATAAAATTGGTTCTACAAAGCAAACACCGAATTAATGAAAGGCTAAAATTGAGCTGAGATCCCTGAACATGAAATCCCTCTCAGAGATATGTACCACTTTTGTTTGAAGTACGAATCATGTGTGCTATGATGGCCTAGTACAAATAGTTGAGATGTGGTAACTCGGATTACAAAGCAAAAAAACAGTCCAAAAGAACCCAGTTGAGAGTACCTAAACAGTGTCAACAAACAAGACCATTGTGTCCTTGTTGACCTGTAGAGGTTTGTCGCAAGCAACTGATCTTAATTGGTTGATTGAGGCCGAAGACATTTTTTGTCAGGTGGGGACAGTTGGCGACATCCATGTGTTCTACTTTGCAAGTTGTGAAGACATTACTGGTGTTTTTTGTCATCTTTGAGGTAGCTGTGAACGGTTACTAGTTGCTTTTGGAATTTTCTGGGTGTGGCTTCCACAATTTCCCAGTTGGATTCCCATATTTATACAACATTTGATTCCGTGCCGACTCAGAAGTTTTTCCTTTTAGAATATTCTACCATTTTAATAGAACAGTGAGGTGGGATTAAGGCACAATAATCCCACTGTGACATGTAAAAGGAGACCTACTGTTTCTCGGGGCTCTTCCAGGCAATCCTGGCATTTGTTACACTGACATTTGTAAAACTCCTTCCTTTGTATGAGTTTTAACAACAGTCATAACAGCTTTTAAATAGCTTAGGTCATGTCAGGTTTGTCAACCTCTCGAAAATAACAATTCAGAGTGTTGCCAATGAACTGAAGGAGTGTCTCTGTACTATTTCAAGATGCTTTTGTTAGTATGTTTGGATAAACAGCTTACTAGAGTGTAACACATGATTTAATATGCTTGTGTAAGTCAAGGAAAACCAATTAAACAGTGCAGTCAAAGTTAATAACTATATTTTTCAAACTATATAGAAGCCTGATATGATATTAGAATATGAGCTCAATTTGGCCATTCGGCCACTCCAACTTTCTATCTGAAAGTTTCCCATTCAGCAACCCCAGCAAACCTTTTTACCTGTCTTACATTGATAGAGTATTGTGGACTTTAAAAAACCTGGTTTGTGCATCTTCTGTGTTAAAGTACAGTACTACGTGCTACTATTAGAAGTAAAATATTTTAGAAAGGATTTGGTTTGCTGCAATTTGTCTGAAAACATTAAAAAGTGATTTTAATGAACTTACTGGCCTAAAATAAAATGCTGTCTAAAAGTTAAGCATAAGTTAATAGCGCATTATGAAAATGTAATTTTTGACCAGCGTAGCAGTTACTAATGCGGTAGCACATGGCAAATGGTCAGTAAAACCACTTGATTTATATATACCGTATATATGTAATTTATAAAACATATACCGTATATATGTAATTTATATGCCGAAAAAAGAAAAATGCCTTCATGATGACAGGTGGAAAACAGTGATGAATAAAAAGACTGGATCCCAAACAGGAGAATGTGTGTCAGATTTGGCAGCTTTTTTTCTTTCCACCAGTCAGAATGTGTTCCTGACCTGCCAACCTGGAAAGCCATTGACTGACTGGCTGCAAGAACAGAAAAGACAGCTGTGAAGATAAAAACTTCACACACACTCACAACTTCAGACATTACCAAGGAGATGAATAGTTATAGCACCACAAAAAGAAGTGTTAATATACTCTGTTATTGTCAGACTGTTTGTTCCTCCTGCAGTTTCATCTAGTGTTTTTTTAATTTCCTCTTCTTTCTTTTAATCTTCACTGGTTGGTCATTGTTAGGCTTTTCTTGGATAAACACAATATCGTGTTGCACCTGGGAGTGTGTTCAATACTGGAAGATTGTCTTATGATCATTTGTCATCCTTGGCATACAACAAGCTTTGAACAGACAGATGAAAGTGATTGAGACATTTATTGTTCATGGGACCAGAGCTGAACTTACTTTTTCTTATTTTTTCTACTACTTAGACTGAACTGCATTTTATGTGTTAGAACACTGGCTTCAGTCTTGTTAGTAGTAATCTGTGTCCTGTTATCAGGATAACTTACTGAAATAGGCCTGATAAGGAAGGCAGTTGGCCACGATGATTTGATAAGGATGGTGGTTGGCCACGATGATTTGCCTGTGCCTATTTGCTGGAAGGACATTAAAATAAATAAAGGACAACTATTACGCATTGGATTGCAACAGACTCCTTTGAAAGTTGGTGCACTTCCAGTCACTGCTACTGGAACGTATGATGCTTCTAAGTGAAATCAGGCTTGTTGGACCAGAGATATGAAAAGGATGAGCACAATATTTGAGAACAAATTATGAGAAAAAAATCTGATATACATGTATTACATTTGACTTTTGCTGCTTTTCAGATCAACTGATTTCATATTATGAAGTCACAATTTAAATTTAGATTTCCAACTGCCTGAAAGACAAAGTGCCGTAGCGGAGAAGAGGTAACAGCGCTGGATCAGCATCTGTACAAATAGACTGAGCATTGGAGGGGATTTGAAATGGCAGGGGTGTGAAATTTTATCTGAGGCAGTGCACAACTGGAAGGTGTCAAAAGTGGCTTGTGGCAGCGAGCAGCTACCTCCACACCTACCAGCTACCTCTACTGAGAAATATCATCAAACGGAGGAGACAGCCTGAGGTCAGGAGCTCCTTACCCCCCTGGAGTGGAGATCAGCCAGCATGTAACAGGGATTTAGTTAGTCAGTAAGCATTGTAAGGAGAAGGCTTGACTAGATCTGTATCATAAAATGTGTTTTATGAGCACTTCAGCAGTTGCTCAACAAAAGCCCTTCTGTCCTGAAACTCTGCAGCTTCAGCTCTTTTTAAAAGTGGGAGAAATGTCTAAATCTCTGGCTATTTTCCAAGGTGGTGGGCAGATAGATTTTTCAACACTCGCCCTGTGGGAAGTGTTAATTTCTCACTCTCCATCACATCATGGCCATTCAATAATGAACCAACATTTGTTTCACTCACACAGTAAAATTTCCTGTAAGAAGCACAGAACTGTGTGTGATTATATGAACACTAAATCGTCATGTACTTGGTCTTCCACAAGTGTCCTCAGTTTATTCTCTTGGTTTCACGTGTGTGTTTTACACTTATCAGTTGAACAGGATCCTAGACCAGGATGTAATAGAGCCAGAAGGCATTGATTTTATAGGTGTGTAATCGACAGGTGTCTTTAACTATAGAATGTCTGTTGCTATCACCACAGTCGACCAACTCCCAGGCAGTCTCTGTAGGGGTATCTTCTAGGAGCTCAGGGTTATGTAGGAAAAAGGTAAAATCAGCAAAGAAGAATAGCGGGCTCTGGAAAAGAGACTGGCAAATAACAACATTTATGTTCTGAAACAATATTCCTATAATGTTTGCATTTCATTGATCAAGGACACTGGTATGGTACTTTAAACGAGCTCACCGTAATGTTCGTGGTCATCACCAGGAAAGAATCAACTTGGTGTCTTCATTTTTATGCTATGTTGAAATAGTTTTAAGGAAGCAGAGGAGCTTATTCAGCTCTGACCTTTTTTTTTTTATAATGAAAAATCAGGGATATCAAAAAACAAATGGGTTTTCTTTAGTGTAGCAGCCTTATTTGTACATCAAGAGTCATGTACATGGAAAAGATAATAATTGAATAATTAGTAAGCCGTGTGTGTGTGTGTGTGTGTGTGTGTGTGTGTGTGTGTGTGTGTGTGTGTGTGTGTGTGTGCAATCAAGCACATGTTCTCCCTTCTTGCTGTCTCTTCCTGTGGGTTCGTCTCTCCTCAGCGACACGTCAGCAGACTGAAGTCTTTTGTGTCTGTTCACCAACTTATTACTCAAGTTGGTGAAACAGAAACATTTTTTCCACTCATCTCTTCAAATTCACTGGTTGTGTCTGACTTGTATGGATCAAAAAAAGAAATAAAACAGTAGCTTGAATGCATCTTGTACAAGAGTCGTCTGTCTTTGGAATCCTGGAGGAAAAAGCCTAAAAACTTAGCTCTTACAAACAAATGACTCACGAGGCCATGAAGCTGGTCTGGTGTCTCAGCGGACAGATGTTGAAACGTTGCCACATGCATTTCTACATCTGACATAATTATAAGTTATACTGCTATTTTAACACAAACCCTTCGTTTTGACATAAACTCAGGCTCCTATCAGCAGAGGTTTATGTGTATTGTGTTTCCTTGACACAGACCCATTCTGCTGCTTCAGCACTATACTGCCTGTGCCAGTTGTAATTGCATGAGTTCATGTACCTTCTATGATTTATAGGCGGAAATTCTTTGTTACTCCAAATAAGCTGCTATACCCATCAGTTCCAGGAATAGGGCTGATCAGCACTGCTGGCAGTTTTTTTGTCGCTTTGTGGCAACAATACAACAGATTTTAGATTCTCCTCTTTGTTCTCGTTTTATTGTTTGTTCAGAAAGCTTCCCAGGTTTTTAGGTTCCCTGTCAGTTTCTGAGCTGAATAATGCCTAAACCCACCCCTATGAAAAAAGAGCTAAGCCGTGAATAGGATGTTTTTCTGCTCTGCTTTTGCTGCCATGTTAACATGTCTGGGGAACTATAACCCAACTCACAGTAACATTATTTCCAAGTCTCAGCACCTGTACATCTACCAATAGGAGTTAGAGGAGGCTATTTTCTTATCAGTTTGCCTCTTGGTGTCATGATGGACACTTGACATTCATTGTTGACTCTAGCAGTGAGGGCAGTGAGGCTTACCTGGAGGTCCTTGTTCAGATATGATGGTGGTTCTGATGCTATCTGTGTTAAGTTATGCTTGTTACCGTCATTCAGGCAACGGTTTTTATTTGGCGTGAAGTTCAGTTTGTCTACAGGAGAATTTGTGGTAATGTACTAATGTAAGAAAGGTGATTTTTTCCCTGTTGTTTGTTTTTGCACTCTGACACTTGGTTCGCTCTCTTGATGTAGGGCAGATATTTAGTTGGGAACGTTGACGCTGATTAGGAAGCCACCAAATTATTGTCATTTTCACAGATGTGCAGCTTTAGAAAGCACCTAGAGGAGGTACATATCAGAGCATCCTTCAAACTTTTGATTTGCCACTCCACCCTTAGTGGGGGTGTAGAGGTTTTGAAGGTTTCATAACCTGTTAACACGGGGCTAAGGGCAACTATAACAGCTGATGCTTCAGCTTTGGTTGGTTCATAACTGATTTTTTGAACACCTTCTGTGTGCCACTCTTAACTGTTTCTGAACATTAACAACATCCTGTAGCAGATGTTCAGTGTGAGTTGACAAAGGTTAGCGTCCCACCCTGCCGGTGAATAATTGATCCAACGGTGTGTAAGTGCAGCAGCTCAAGGTTCCACAGCTATAAAAGATGAGCAGAAATGGCTGAATGTGTTGATCTTCTCAGCTGATAATTAAAATGCATGAATGCAGCTAAATGAAATCGCACTTTCAGATTGATAATGCAGGAGTGACACCAATTGTTGCACCAGAGAATTTGTATTCTGGATGGACTGATGTCACTACTGTTTTTATCGCTGGCATGTTTCTGAGCTCTCTGTTTATTACTCGCTGACATCACAGGTCATGGAAGAGCAGTATACCGGAAAATCAAATCAAGCCATTTCCTTGGAGCTGAAGGCCGATGTTTGTAGAGTCTGAGTGACTTAGTGACTATTCCCTTCACTGAATAAGTCAGACAGCCGACCCTTCTGATGTGGTGATTGTGCCAAATCCTGTCACGGTTTCAGTCTGACTGGAGTGATTCTTCTCTCTAATGAGCACAGGTAAGAAAAATGCTCGCTCAAGAAGGGAAATAAACCACGAACATGTGGCCCACAGGACTCATTTTAGATACAGCGATGGCCAGTTGCATGTAATGGTTTGTTAGAGATGAAGATTAAACCCAAATTAGATTTTTGATTAGTTCATCCACTAGATGTGCATCGTGATGATCCAAGCCACTTATTTTTACTTATTACTTTCTTTTTTGTTTGTGACATGATTCAAGTTACTTCGTCTTTGTTTATGCAATTTTTATTGGTTTGATCAAGAATAAAAAAGACTGGAGTTGTTGGAGTGACTATGATAATATGTGCTATCTATGCTGAATTGACCTATGCAGCTAAAGAAAGGTCAAGCGAAGCATTTTGTTGTTGCAGCACTGCGGATGGCATGAAGTAGTTTTCATTTGCTTCAAATGTCTGCAAGCAGCAACAGCCAAGGATTAGAGACAATTCTGGAAAAAATATGTAAACAAGTTTTTGATTAGCCACTTTTTATTACTGCATTCACGTTAGCATCTTGTTTGATTTGTATTTTAGTGATTACAGAATACGTCCTCACCAGAATCTGCTGGATAAATGAGAATATTGTAAATGGAGGGAGTTAACTGGAGGACGGTACATGGATTTTCAATGGTTCTGTTACACATTTGTGTTTAAAAAAACCAGCATTCACATGAGCTTGGCAACTGTCGCCATCCTAACACATCTGCAAAAATTGGTTGAAGAATCAACACCACATAGTGAATAAGTCATAGTCATAATTCAACAAATTGTCACTGGAGGAGCGTGAATAAACCCAACAGTCTGCAGCACAAACAAAATGTGACATTGCTGTTCTTTCCTTATTGCTGTGTGTGTAGATTAGGCTGCAGCCATCATAGGCATGTGTGGAATAGGGCTCTGTGTTACTGCTGTGTGAGGAGTTGCATGCTGGCCTATTTTACCAATAACTCCATTGTTTCATAAAGAAACAGTCGAGGTGCAATAAAATGTAAGGTTTTAAGGTGTTGTGTAACATCCCCTTTAGATTTCAAGTCTTGATTTTTTCGGGACATCGCAGAGAAGGCTTCAGCCGTCGTAACATTTACATAGTACATTAATGTTGGAATAACACCCATCGGATTTAACCTGCTGATGTCATTAGGCGCTCAGTCCATAGTGTTGTGTAATGACTGTGCAATGATAGAATAGCTGCCTTAATACTTTCAGAGAATGTTATTGGTGTCAAGCCAAGGACAGAAAGAGTCTGCTTTATATCCAAACTGGAGTGTGTCAGCATCCTTTAATGCATTACAGGTGGGAGTGGGAGTCCAGCTCCTGTGTGTGTGTGTGTGTGTGTGTGTGTGTGTGTGTGTGTGTGTGTGTGTGTGTGTGTGTGTGTGTGTGTGTGTGTGTGTGTGTGTGTGTGTGTGTGTGTGTGTGTGTGTGTGTGTGTGTGTGTGTGTGTGTGTGTGTGTGAAAGAGACATGGAAAAATGTATAAAGAGACTTTTTTTCATTTTGGCGCAAAAGTAACTTATCCGTTGTGTTACTGTGTTATTGTGTTATTGTGTTACCGCATTTATGTAACAGGAACATAGGACAGCATGGTGCTGTATATAAAACACACACACTACACAACTCTTCTCATATCCCTGAGAAAAACACACATTCTCCTGTTTGCTGAGAGAAAACGTTTTTCCTTATATGGGAAAGAAAATATTTAATGGCCGGTATAGATCCCTCCTGTTACACACACACACACACACACACACACACACACACACACACACACACACACACACACACACACTTCTGAAATGAGGAAACGTGTGTTGTGTGTCCGGTCCTCTTGCGTTGACAGTGCAGTGTGAACATGCTGTCCTCATCCTCTCTCTGAGTCTCTGGTCCTTCTGCTTCTGGTTTTGTGGCTGTCGTTCCAGCAACACGCCTCCTGCTGCCCCAACATGCAGATCATCATAAACCAAGAAGGGTTCTGTGTGACGGTTGTAATCACAGACCATTGCTGTGACCGAGGAGGGGGGACAATCATTTACTGTTAGCAGGAACGAGGAGGCAGAGGAGGGGCATCAAAGAAGGCAGGGTGGGAGGGGGGGTGTGGGGAAAGAAAAGGGAGGAAGCAAGTGGTTGATGGGAGAGTGAGTACAACTGAATTGGGTTTTTAACATCCCCACCCAGGGTGCCCCCCCTCCCTGGCCTACTTTTCCTCCTCTGCTGACACTGGGATGTTTCTGCTATTCACTGGATCTGTCTCCGAGCCGCGTCCCTCCCCCAAACGCCCCTCTGCCAGTCTCCAGCAGTGCCTTCCCTGTTTTGTGAAAATGGACCGTGAAGTTGCCCGTTAGCAGGAGGCCTTTGTCCCGATGGATTCAGTCACACGGTGGCGATCGGGAGCTTTCAGCATCATGAGCAATCATTACCAGCATGCACAAAAGACAAGGGTTTCTTGTTAGTCTGGCTGTCAGACTGTGATTCCACAACGCTGTTGAATTAATAGTTGACCCCCTGGGGGGCTTCTCAGCCCCCACAGGATCATTAACCACTAGATGGATGAAATCCACTGTTCAAGGTGGGGCTACTGTGCCTTTAATGCACCTCACAGTTGTGAATACTTAACAACATACATAACATCCCCACAAAGCCGACCCCCCCACACCAATCAGCAGTGACAGAAACGAGCAGAATCCACGTCTGTATGCCGACTGCCATCAGCGGTAGCAGCTAACTCATGCTAGTTGTCCGGGCTGAGGAGGACATCACGCGTGACGTGACGGAACAGGGAAGAAGTTGCTGCTGCGGCGTCTCCTTGTTAACGAAGGAAAGCCCAACACATGTCAAATGACACGCTAAAGGCTACTGTTACGTGTCTAAAAGCACACATTGGAGCGGAGGTAGAAGGAGAGTTCTTGGTGAACTCTGTGAGAAAGGTCGTACAGATTTAGGTGCTAATAGTGACGCTGAGTCACCACTGCTCCTCTGTCTTCTGTCCCCTCTCATCTCTCACGTCACATCTCTGCTGCTTCTGTCAGCGTCTGAACATCAGCTGCACTGGTGACTTTATGAACTGTTTTCATCTCAGAAGGGAAGTTAAGAATCCACTCTACACACAGGTTAGTAGGTCCATGCACATACAGTGTCTGGGGGGGGGGGGACGCATTACTTTCACAAGGCACTGTATAGTGTGTACAGGCCCATAACACACACACAGGGACTGGAGGCATGCAGGTGAGGGGGAGGTAGCAACTTGTAAAGGGGACGGCGCCTTGCTCAAGGGCGCCTCGCTCAAGGGCGCCTCGGCAGTGCTGAGGGGGTGAACTGACACCTCCCCCTGTCAGCTGACACCTCCCCCTGTCAGCTGACACCTCCCCCTGTCAGCTGACACCTCCCCCTGTCAGCTGACACCTCCCCCTGTCAGCTGACACCCTGAAGTGACTGGGCGGGAGCGGGAATCAAAGCGCTGATCCTGAAACGCTGGACGACCCGCTGTACGCTGAGCTTTCTGCGTGTCACTCTTTTCTTGTGGCTGCAGCTCTGTCAGGTCCTTCTGTGTCCTCGGACAGAAACCCAGGTCCTCTCAAACGTTCTCGTCTCACGCAGCACAAAGACAGTTGTGTTTGTGTGTCCTCACAGATGTACCACTGCGCTCCAGACCCAGACGTGACAGACGCTGCAGCACTGTGAACGGGAGCTGTGATTGTGTCTGTCGGAGCGTCGCTGACGCGCTGGGGGACAGACGAGACACATGCCTCAAGGGTTCTCAATGCGCTGCCAATTTCACCTGCTAATGGATGTCATTGATACGTGCAGTGTTGACATTCACAGCAGTTACTGTGCAACATATTCCACAGGAAACCCAGTGTTCAGGGAGAGGGCCTGTCTCTGGAGGTGTACTGACCCCTGAATGTGAGAACGGTCAGAAGAGTGCATCTGAGTCTGAGTCTGGCTCTGAGTCCGAGTCAGTGCTCCTCGATTCAAATGTGAGCTTAGAGCGGTTCGCTTCCCTTTCTTTCTTTGGACGTGAGGAGGGTAAATCAGAAACGTATGCACAGATTTTGATGATATTTCTCAGAGAAGTCAGGTATGACCTGAGGACCATTCTGATAGATTTCGGCGCTGATCCAGATCAGTTGAATCTAAATGTCTCCAAATGGTTTCTCACGTCTCATGTTGGTCCAGGCACTTTTAAATCAAACATCCCCATCTTAATCATCATTTGGTCCATCACATGTTGAAGGATGAGGAAACATTACTGTAACGATGTCCATTCATGTGAACTGACGTCTCCAGACATCTTGTTGTTCATCCTCTGTTTGTCCACCTCGTCTTCTCACACCAAATCACCACATTCTGGTCTGCACCAGGAGCTAGTGTGACTAACCCACTGTGGCTCAGTGTAAGAGAGTCGAGCAAGCCACAAAAAGCCACGTTCTGTGTCCAAGACAGCGGGGGGGGGGGGGAGATCCGGGGGCCTCCCCCAGGAAATGTTTTAGAAAATGTGGTTGTTGTTTTTTTTCCTACATTCTGAGGACAAAATCTTGTGTTCAGTTTCCCTCCAAAAACCCACTAAAGCCAGCAGCTGAAGCTGAACTCTCTTTATTTCTGTCCTACTTGATGCAGGAATGAATGTGAGATTCAACCATTGAAAACTTCATTCACTCTGAAGATACAGTCAGACTAAATATTACTCAGTGTTTACTGGTAGTTTACTGAGACTAGGAGACATTTGAACTCTGACCTCCACCAACACCATTGGTATGACAGAGTTTATTTTATTTATTTTTTTTAATCCAATAACATGATTTTTCATTTCAATTTAAAAAGACATAAAACATCAAGCGAGGTGAAAACACATTTACATCATCGCTGGTTATTCCTGCTGGTCAGAGGGAACAAAAGTCTAAGACTACAAACAAGTATTGATAATATCTTTCATTGACCTTCTGATCGGTCTGTCTCCACTCCCCCCCCCCCAGCATTCACCATTTCTTTATTAATGAGGACTTTAACACAAACTCTACTGGAAACACTGGATTCTTTTGATCGATGGTCCTCCCCTTGTCTTACACCAATTCACGGGTTCAGCTTGGAAAAAACAATATTTTTGTTTTTCATTGGACGAGAGGAGGTCATGACCCCAGTGCATATTTAATGATCGGGAGCGTTCAGGTCACTTCGGCTATTTCCGTCGGTATGCGGAAATAGAGGCGCTAGCGCTGCTTGCTAGCGGCAATAGCTAGCGGCGCTAGCGAGTGAAAAAGTTGTAAGTTTTAGCCTTTTTTCCGTAAAAATAAGAACTCCACTGTGGCTACACAGGCTAAAAACCTTGTAGCCAATCTGGAATAGACTTCACCTGTGGCGACGGGGCGATTGGCTAGAGCAAGACCAGACATTCTTCCACAAAGCTTCAAAAACAAACTGCTCAACCAACCAATGAGCTGTGAAACAAGGGGAAACTAACCCTTCAACAGGGAAATGGGTAGCCTGTCTGCTGTCGTGTTGTCAACCATCGATGATGATGGTTCACCAGGTGGAACCATCATCAGCTGTGGAAGGAGGTCCAACGAGCCGTCAGTCTGTCAGAACAACAGTGAGCAGTGTTGCATGATGGGAGGTTTTAACCTCTTCTCAATGCTTTAGCTGTGATGTCAGCATGAAAGATTGTTTCTGGACGTCGGTTTGAAACAAGAACTCACTTATTGGACATCTTCATGTGTGCTGAGTCAGCACTCTCCTCGTCGTGTCTGTGTGTGGGTGTGTGTGTGTGTGTGTGTGTGGGTCTGTGTGTGTGTGTGTGTGTGTGTGTGTGGGTCTGTGTGTGTGTGTGGGTCTGAGATGCAGATGGGGTTTGGAGAAGGGCACACACACAATTGCTCCATTCAGCAAACTCAGACCCACAAGTCTCTTTCACACACACACACACACACACACACACACACACACACACACACACACACACACACACACACACACACACACACACACACACACACACACACACACACACACACACACACACACACACACACACACACACAGACATGAAGTACAGTCTCAAAGATCCGTTATCTGACAGTAATAATGAAGTTAGGAGCTGACCTCCTGGTTATCCTCCACCTCAGTCTGTTAAACTCTCCTGGTGGTGATAGAGAATACAAGCATGAAGGGTAATCTTAATGATGGAGATCACAAGGTCATTTCCTGCAGTGGGTATAGACTGTGGATTTAATGGATCAGGATTGTCCAACATCACATCCTCTGCTCTACTCAGTGTGAATGTAAAACCTCATTGCACCAACATGAAGTTGCTCTGATATAACCATCATTAGTTTTCTTCTCAAAGTGTTTATGGTAACTAACAACACTAATGTTAACACTAATGCTAACACTAATGCTAACACTAACGCTAACAACTAAGATGATAGCTCATTAAACTTTCAAAGAAATATGCTTGCAGTGACAAACATTTGTTAAACTGTGTATCAAAGTGCAAATAGCTGAGAAAAATAAAGAAAAAGGCACTTTTCTAAACAGCATAAAAATAAACACTTTTTATTTTGTAGGTTTTTTCTTTCCTTAATTTGTCGTTGGGATCAAACATAGCAACAATCAGGTAGGCACCTGTTACTAAGGAATCATCATTATTACTAACATTACAAAAAAAAATGTCTGCTGAGGGCGGCTAATGAATCAAATCGTCATGTGATGTTGGGTTGTGGTTAGGGCACGTCTCTCTCTGTTTACACTGATATTAGCAGCTAATTTGAGATCCGTTGCTGCCGAGCAGACGTGATGCCACAGCCCGTCTGGTACAACTTCTGGTGACGTCATAAATTACCACTACCATGCGTGTGTGTCAAGGACAGAAAGACAAGCAGCAGTGGAAGGCGCAGCAGCAGTTTTGAGAGACAAAAAAACCCCAAAAAGCTGGTCTTGCTCTAGCCATTCGCCTCTTCGCCATAGGCGAAGTAAATTCCAGAGTGGCTACAAGGTGTTTAACCTGTGTAGCCACAGTGGATTTCTTATTTTTAGGAAAAAAGACTAAAACTTACAACTTTTTCGATTGCTAGCCCCGCTGTTTCCACCGGCGCCACTATTTCCGCATGCCGATGGAAATAGCCAACTGACCCGAACGCTCCCAATCATTAAATATGTACTCGGGTCATGACCTCCTCTCGTCCAATGAAAAACAAAAATTCTTTTTTTACAAGCTAAACCCGTGAATTGGTGACGACAAGGTGAGGACAATCGATCTAAATAAATTAAGAATCCAGTGTCATACAGTAGAGTTTGTGTAAAAATACTAATTAATCAGCAAATGGCTAATGCTGAGAGGGGGGAGGGGGGAGTGGAGACAGACCGATCAGAAGGTCAATGACAGATATTATCAATACTTGTTTGTAGTCTTAGACTTGTGTTCCCTCTGACCAGCAGGAATAACCAGCGATGATGTAAATGTGTTTTCACCTCTGCTATAATAGTAAGTAAAACTAACAAGTAAACATTGAGTAATACCAGGAATCAAACTTATTAAAATCAAAGTGTCTCAGTCAAAGTTAAAATGTCTCCTAGTCTCAGTAAACTACCAGTAAACACTGAGTAATATTTAGTCTGACTGTATCTTCAGAGTGAATGAAGTTTTCAATGGTTGAATCTCACATTCATTCCTGCATAAAGTAGGACAGAAATAAAGAGAGTTCAGCTCCAGCTGCTGGCTTTAGGGGGTTTTTGGAGGTAAACTGAACAGAAGGTTTTGTCCTCAGAATGCAGGAAAACAACCCCGTTTTCTAAAAGGTTTCCCGGGGGAGGCCGTCTGGACCCCCCTTGTGGGGGGGTATCCCCCCCCCACACACCCCCACGACAAGTGTGGTTTAACACCCCCCAACCATTGAAAACTTGCATTCACTCTGTGAAGATACAGTCATACAAAATATTACTCAATGATTACTTGTACGTTTTCCTTGCTGTTACAACAAGCCGCTGTCTTGGACACAGAACGTGTCTTCTTGTGTCTTACTCAGTTGTGTTACACTGAGCCACAGTGGGGTAGTCACACTAGCTCCTGGGGCAAGACCAGAAAAGTAAGACACGTTGATTATTAAATTAGCTGTCGATTATTTTAACCGACTAATCATGGCAGCCTTATTTCCATGTGTTACCTTGCAATATTTTCAGGTTGGAACTTGGGTACTGCAGCACTGAGAATATTAGACTGAAATTTGCAATGAAACGTTTCTGACACAAAGAAAAATGAGGAAGGAGTGTAAAAAAGATGAGAAGGGTACTGATCAGTGGAGAGGAGAAATGAGAGGGGGAGGAGATGGGAGACGATGCCTCCACATGACAAAGGAGGGAAAGGACAATGAAATGCATTAAAATGAAACGAAGTTGGGGAGCTGGGAGTACTTGCAGGTGAAAAGTTCATTCTTGTCTCTAAAGTTTGCTGCTAGTGAGACACAAAAACAAAGATTCAGCAGGTTGAACTTAAAACACATATTCCTGGATCTAATGGGGAACACTACGAGCAGTACCCATCACACCTGACTGCTCCTGGGTATAGCTCCATCCAAGCTCTGCTGTTTAAGAACTGCCTTCCGCCATAGGCTACTGTGATTGGGCAGAGGAGACAGTGTCGTGGTCAAAGTGGAGGAAAAAATGTTGCTTCTGCATTCTTTCTCCATCAAAGTGAGAACCTTTCAGCTGGAGCTCCTGGCTCTGCTGGAAGTGACAGCTAAACCCACGAGGCCTGAAGGAGGAACGTTAACGTGATCATGTAGGACGAGTGCAGCCTCATGCCCGATGTCACATGTTTGCAAAATTAATAGCCGGTTCCTAATTCTGTTTCCCTGCTAATGCATTGGGAGGAGGAGGGTTGTATTTAAGGCTGCAGCAGGTTTTCTTCTAGGAACACAACAATCTTTGTTTTGTGGTGTTTGGATGCACAGATGAACGTTCGTGTTTACACACGCCTGCTCTGGTAATTAACCCATTTTGGTTTGTAGCCTTCATCAAGGTCATCAGCATTTAAAAGGCTGAGCACAACCTCACAGAGCCACTCGTCTTGCTACGACCCATAAATCGTGTATGCGCTCACATCCGGTGATTTAAGAAGCAAATACCAGAAGTTAGCAGCTAATTGAAGGAAGAAGGTTTCTGATGTCGGGAGGAGAGGAAGGAGAGGAAGGGTTGTGGTGGCTGCTGCATGAGAAAAGTTCTGGACAGAAATGTAAAGTAGAGCATTGGATATAACATCAGTCCTGCTCTGCTGAGAGAGGTGGAAGAAGCTCTCATGAGGCCTCCAACAGCCTGTGTGAAGAGGTCTCATTCTTCTCTGGACGTAGACTACTGTGGTTTAGCATGTTGTGAACTCTGTTCGCTGGTGTCACCGCTTCTTCTTCCAGACGTACAGTTTAATCGGGATCAACACTGTTTTGTTTTCCAGAGGTAGACAACAGCAAAAATGTCCTCGTGCGTCCAGTTCGTGTGTGTGTGTATGGGGGGGGGGGGGGGGTTTCAGGTTGTGCCTTGAGGGGTTCTGCATCTGTCAGCTCCGTGCTCCTATCTGAGATAATCTATCAGTGGTTGTGATCAGATTATGTGGATTATACTCTGATTTTTAGAGGCTCAACCAAGACTGACACACACAAACACACACACACACACACACACACACACACACACACACACACACACACACACACACACACACACACACACACACACACACACACACACACACACACACACACACACAGCCACACATTTGCAGGCAGATAACCATGCATATAACCAGACTGACACACTTGTGCCCCAGTTTACACACACGTTTACACACATGTTTAAACTTTACACACACGTTTACACACACGTTTACACACGGGCACACTTTGTCTGTGGGGGCCTGCAGCCCATCTCATTACCAGACAGGCAGGTGTGAGCACTCTGCTGCGCCCCAGATTAAAAGGGTTAAGAGGTCTGGTAATAGCTCCTGGAAATAGAATGTATCTGTATGAATTAACTAGAAATAGACCAACATGGGTCTGAGGTCTTGCTGTTGACGTCACGTGGGTTTCTCATGTACAGTATTTAAAATTCATGAAGTGTTTGTGTTCTGGCCATCACGTGAAGAGAATTCAGGTATCTGTTGGACATTTCCAGGAGGAGGAGTGAAGAGGAGGACTCTTCCCAGAGTTCCGATGAAGTCGTCCCATGAGAGCGAGGAAGTTAGTCAGAATCCGTCTTTGCTTTCTAACGGGCTTCAGAGCTGAGCTTGTATTCGTGCAAATGCACTGTGGGTCACTTCTGACTCCCACGGTCCCTGATCGGATTGGAAATTTGGTCTCAGATGTTTAATTGCAGGAAGTGTATGAGACTCATGACCAAAATAGTCTTTTATTCTGTCATTTTGTTATTCATTGGTGCAATTATAACAGCAGAAAACATGTCTTTGTCTGTGTGGGGATCCTCTGGGACCTCCCTCCAGGGACCTGAACACTTTATTTTTCACTTGACTTGCATTTTCTTTTGAGAGTTTTGTTTTTATTACTTCAGGCTCAAACAGCTTCCATCACTTGTTTGACATGTGACAGGAATTTGAATATTGAGTATTTGTTCCACCCCACTCTGCTCCTGGTTGTTTAACCTCACACACTTTGACGTGCAGTTTGTACTTGTCGCATTCCACACGGGTCGCTGTCATGTTTAATATCATGTCATCCAGTTCAGCAGCATCGCACGATGTTGCTAACTGTTTAAATAATGAATGTCAAGTCTTTACCACTGCATGTGGAATAAGATCATTAAATGTGCACCCCAGGGCTCAAACTAGGAAAACAAGGATAATTTCATAACCGGTGTGAAATAATTTCAAGTGTTAATCAGGGTTATTTTCATTTAATGAAGTATTTATGCTATTTTGTGAAGCTGTACTTTCACTGATCAGATTGAGCTCGACGTAACCGTTCTTTCTGTGTGTGCATATGTGTGAGTGTGTGTGTGTGTGTGTGTGTGTGTGTGTGTGTGTGTGTGTGTGTGTGTGTGTGTGTGTGTGTGTGTGTTTTTTTTCTTTGAAGTCCCATGACCATCCCAGGGTGACAGCAGACAAGGACAGATGAAGTCAAAAAGATGTGAAAGAAAAATGAAAGGAGGTGAAGGATAAAGTCAGGGAGAGTGAAGGTGTCGGAGGTGTCCAACTACTCCTTACAATCAGAGTTATATGAAAAGGAGAAAAGCAGTGAAATGGGACGGGATCATAGTTGGAACAAACAGATTGAAAACTGTTGCTTTCTTATCATAATTATTTTTTCAGGATTGCCTGAATCACTTCTACTCATCTGTAAAAAATACATGTGTCGCATTGGCATCATGCTTTCTATGTTGTTTTCCCCTGACTGCCATTCATTAATGACATCATCTGGTTGTGTTTATTCTGAGAGGAGAATTATTTGGCTGTTTAGCACCACTGACTTTTTTTTATCTCCATTGCTTCTCTCTTAATTTTTCCATGAGCTATTGATATCACACCTTGGATCATTCTCAGCACCACTGTGGATAATATTTGGAATTCAAACCAAACTTGGAGGAGGCAATGCATCAAATTTATCTATTGATCCCTCACTTTATAGTACAAAGATTAACTCCAGGTTTTATGATAAATTAATGGGCTATGCAGCACCTGTAATTCATTCTGAACATGCAGACATGCATTATCCATCTCTTCATCTAACACTCTGTATTTCCCAAAAGATACTTAGACGCCACTGACCTGATGATAGACATGTCATCATAGAATCATGCGGTGCAGACACTTGTCTAACTTACAGCACATTACTGAGGCCAAAGGGATGAAATGAAACAACTAGAATACCAGAATAGTGTAATAATAACTAGAATAGTGTAGCCATGGGGTTTAAGTTTTAACATTAACTCATCACTCTTTACTTGCAGGGCTCGAAATTAGCTTTTTTTCTTGGTAGCACTGGTGCTCCCAGATGTAGAAGTTAGTAGCACCAGCAAAGACTTCAGGAGCACCCCCCAAAAGCAAGGCAGTGACGGAGCGATAGAGACGCTCCGTCCATCTCCGTTCCTCCTCTGTCCCTCCCCCAGGAGAGCAGCCGCAGCTGCGCTCTCATTGGTTCCTGGCAGGACCGCAGGAGCGCCGTCTCACAAAAAAAGGCGCACCAGATTTGTTTCCCTCGTCGCACCGGTGCTCCCAAATATATTTAATAGTCGCACTGATAAAAAATTTGGGCGCATATGCGACCAAAATGGGCGCTATTTCGAGCCCTGACTTAGGAGTTAGAAGATGTGATGCAGAATGTATGATACTGTCAGATAAATTAGAATAAGGTTAATTGATCAGCTTTCAGTGTACCAGAAGGTGCTTACAGCCGCTTTAATTCTGTTTATAGTACGTCTCTCTGTAGCTGCTTCACTGAGGTGGTTTTTCTGTGTGTGATTAGTTTCATACAGCCCTGCTTTCAGTCAGAAGAGCGGAAGACAGAGGTTGGGCCATTTCCACTAACAGCTTAAGGCTATTCATGTGATGTGAGTTATAAAGATAGCTCCACCAGCATCTGCTCCTTACTTAGCCTTTTAAATCATGTTTCAATCGGTGGTGAGGCAGATTTATTGCAATCATTTGTAGATAAGTCAAGCGTACAAGTTCTTAAAGTAATGCATTGTGCTCATCATCTCTCAATACTTGGTGCATTTGCCATGGACTGCAGTCCCCATAAATAGCAGCGGGTGTTTTACAGGCTATACACATACTGCTGGGGCGCGAGGCTTTATCTACTATGACATTTACTTTCTTTTCATCCTTTGGATTTTCTCTCTCTCTTGAGCTCCCTTTTCTCTTTCTACTGCCTTGTTCACCTGTTTAAATAGAATAAAACAATTCTGCAATGAAGACAGGTAGGCATTAAGCATTGCAGACATTTGATATTTACAAATGGTTAAGGTACAATGACCTCCTGTAATTATGTCTATAATGTATTTAAAATAGTGCAATGGGAAATTAACACATAGAATACGACTGTTACTTTTTTAACCAACTGTCCCTCATTCACATGTCTATTAATACATTAAATCTGAGAGCAGCTCAGCTTAACACCCATCATGAACCAGATGGTAGTCTGTCAGCAGCTTGGAGGTTCACACACCTGGTACATTTGATGCAATGGTGCATTAATGTGGCTCTGGAAAATTTTGTAAAAATATTCCTGAGTGGGGACAATTCACATTAACACAGCTTCCAGTTGGAGCAGTAATTTGGGAACTCTGTGAAGGATTTTTTCTTTTACAACTTCCTGACTTTGACATAATGGGTACGGAAACATCACAGAGGAAAGTAAATGTTTGGTTGAGGGTGAGAAAATGTTGACTTACATATCAAATAACAAGGTTCTTGTGATCTAAGATACATCATTACATTGTGAGCTTACTGCCCAGGTAAAGGTGACCGAGTAAGAAAGCTAACCTGATAACAAATGAATCAACAAAGGAGTGGTTTCAGGGTGCAGCAACAAACCACAGACAAAAAGTTGACATATTTGTTCTACAGGGTAACTTTAAACCAAATAAACACACCAGATTCAAAAGAATGACTCAAAGTGAGATTTGAGGAAGATGTGACTGCACTAAACATTTAGGTTTATGATCTACTTCCCATTGATGGGATAATAGCATGGCAAATTAACTTAAACAGCAATGCTGCATTTACAAGTTGAAACGCACCTTAGACAGACTGTTGATTCAGACACTATATTGACTCGTCTAACACAGGTCTGCATCACACTGAGGCTTTGCTAATGTTGGCCTTTATTATGGAAGGCATTTTCACACAGACTGGAGTCAGTTTTAAAATTACTGGTGCATGAAAGCTTCTTCAGTTTCAAGGTCCTGCTATTGTTCATGCGGCGCATAGAAATATGGAAGAATTGTGTGGAAATCCTTTTTCCTACACTTAACCACTTCTCTCAGGTGTATAAAGATATTGAGTGTTCCTCGTGGTTATCTTGAACATCACAGTCATTGTCTGTAGGCAGCAATGAAAGCAGATCAATACATCCTTCTGGAGAGGCTGAATGTGAACAGGAACCATAGAGCAATGATGACAGTTGGACAATATTTTCTAAAGTCCAGGGCAAAGGTCTGACAGAGGATGTATGGTGCTAATTGCTTGGTCTGCAGTGCATTGATCCGGTGGCTTTTAATGCTTATAACGATGGACAAAAAGTGTATATGCTGTCATCTGTCCTTTGTGTCGTGTAAATGGTGACTACATGATGTGATCATGATTCATCAAGCACTGATGGGGTTTATTGTTGGTGATCAAGTGGGATGAAACATGTAAGAATCGATTTATCACTGAGTGCTCTGCTAGAAGACAGTTTTGATCTCGTACCAATATGACCACATTGTTGAACATCTCCTTGTCTAAATGGACTCAAACCCACCAGATTAACTTAAATCACTCTGAATTTGATTTCAATCATTTAAAGATTCAAGTGTTGAAAACATTTTCTGACCTTGAAGTAAATTAAGGGTATGAAAGAGCTGTCTCTTATAGTGCACCTATATATGTGATATGTACAGAGGCACTGCAAGTGAGTTGGGTCACTTAACATGTAATTATGTACACTTATTATATTATGATTTTACTTTGTGTGCATAATAGGTGTGTGTTTCTGTTTGTTTCAGGATGATTGGGGCTCCAGTGACTTGTCCAGTCGAAGAGGCCACAACTCTGACGAGTCTCACAGCATAGAGACTCTGCCACCAGGTAGGAAACTTCCCTACCCGTCACACACTAAAAGAACAAGGGGCCATGATGTCATGACTGCGTGACGACGGTAAAACGACCCAGGTATTTGGGCGAAATTAGGGCCAAGATGTTAGAAAGTTTTAGGAAGGCAGTGGCTCAGCCGTAGAGCGGGTCGTCCCATGTTCACAATATCGGCGGTTCGATTCCCGCTCCCGCCCAAAAAAACACGCGGAGGATGAGCTGACAGTGGGAGGTGTCGGTTCACCTCTCGAGCACTGCCGAAGCGTCCTTGAGCAAGGCGCCGTCCCCCTTCACATGTTGCTCAGATGGGCCGTGATGGAGCTGCCCGACACTGTGTGTGTGTCACAGGCCTCGACACACACACATATAATCATGTGATTTAACTAGCTTAGTGTGCCACTAATTTCCCTTCAGGGATTAATCAAGTATATAAAATTAAAAAACGAAAGTGAGATATTGCAATTGATGGTGTTTATTACATCGACGAGGAAGCGTGAGCTTTTCTTTGTTTGGTTGTTTTCCTCAGGATCTTTGTTGTGTTGAATATCTCATTGTTGAAGGAAGATGCAGGACGAATCCATCTGGAAAACACATGCATGGCAGATACTGAGCGCCGTGGTCATGCACCAGGAACGTATTCCAGAATATGCTCCCACCAAATCCAATTTGACATGTGGCAACACAGTGTCGTAGTTTTGGCATTTTACACCACTGGAACATGAACATCCTCCCTGAACCTAAACTGAAACAACCACACAGAAAGAATAAACATGTATATACAACTTTTGTGGTGTGATTCATGCTTCAAACACTGTAATCTCGCCACAGACCAAACTGGGCATCACTAGTCAGGCTGCAACCGGGTGGAGAGGAGCAGAGATTTCTCATTCAGCTCTAATCTTCAGCTTTCACTCAAAGTAGCTGCCCCTCCTTCCAAAGCCTGTGACCTGTAAAAACTCTGTTCAGTCAGATCCATCAGTAGAGTCAAATATGAATGAGACGTAAAATTCAAGGTGACTTCGTGTGATTAAAAGGATGGCAGTGTATTGCAATATCAACAAAAACATTTGGATGAAGAAGATGCAGGAGCAATATGAAAATGAAAGAAACTAAATGTGATGGGAAAGATGAAGGAGATGAGGACAGGAAAATTAAATGATGAAGATGATGAAGTCAGGAGTTCAGACCTCAATAAGGGAGGGGAAGGGAAGGGCAGCTTCCTCGCTTCCATCCACCATTTTCATCCCTGGCTGAAGTTTGTTGATGAAGACTTCCAAGAGGAAGTAGCTAATCCTCCTGAACCGGAGTTTGTTTTTGTCTGTACATTTGTCTATCGATCTTATTGATGAATCAATGGTCATTTATTCTGTAGAATCTGAAAGACATTAAAAATCTCCAGTGAAGTTACTTGAAATCAGCACAAACGGATAACAGCTCCAGGTTCAGCGCTCAGTTGTAGGTGTAGACAGATACTGCTGCGTATGGATCTCCATCATAGACCACCACGTCCCACTGAGGACTTGACTCGTCTCAGCTTGACTCGGTATTGGACACTTTTCTGTCAAGTGATTTTCCACTGTGGGATGGTGCCCACTCGGTAAAGGAAACAGCCGTATCTGCTGTGTGACTGATTTGGGAGTGTACCGCGTCATCACTACTGGTGCCCTGGTGCAGTTCTCTCCTGAGTTGCAGACGAGTTCTTCTAATGTGTGTGTGTGAACGTTGAGCATCAGCGTTCTCTCAGCTGGTAGATGATGGGTTCCATGTTGTAGGTTCACATCACGGGAGTGGTTCTGAGGACAAGTCCTCCCTGCCACTTTTCATCAGGCGAAAAACAAATGAATTGGCTTAAAGGGCTTTTCAGAAAATGTTGCACCAAACACACACACCCCGTCAGCGGGAGCAGTGGGTGGAAGCAGCTCAGTGAAGCCAGGCAGAGGTGAAAATCCAGCAGACCGTCCACTCGTCACACCCAGAGGCAGCGACTCAGTGGCTGTGGGGGTGTGCTGGAGGAGGACACCTGAGAATGCATTTCAGACTGACGTCAACAAGGAAGGCCTCTGATTTTAACTAGTTCAGCGTTCAGAAAACAAACAAGGTCCGAAGGAGAGATTGCAAAGAAAAGGCTTTTCTCAGTCTGAACTCAAAACTGATTGTGAGAGGATGAAATTAATTTCATTGAATTCATTACTTGCTACAACTAAAGGGAGGTACCAGCAAGGGGATCGCACAAATGTGTCAGAGGCTCCGTTATCCAGTCACAGCAGAATCACTGCCAGCTTATGCTAACAGAACCCCTCCCCCCACACACACACACACACACACACACACACACACACACACACACACACACACACACACACACACACACACGAGTATGTGTCACGCAAACACTCATCCATACTGGGAGATGCAATCTCAAGCTGTCATATTCAAACACAAGTCATCAGCATAGCAGCTGCCCAGGCTAATTGGCTGCATCATTGTTTGTGTGTCAGTCGTCACTGCTGAACGTTAAACCCAGACGGTGGTCCTGATGCCACCGCGGGATCAAGTCACGCAGTGCTTTTACTAATACTTTCATGTCAGCTTGATCCTGAACACATGTAATGCAGGAAGGACGTCTGCAGAGAGTCAGTGCGGTGGTTCGTGGTGAAATGTGATGTCAGCACACAACATAATAAAAATGTGACGAGATGGATCCAACATGCTCTGTATGCGTTTATCACCTTTAAGTGTTAAATTGTTCAAATGCTAACATTGTTTTCTTACTTTGTGCTCTGACCTTTGTGTCCTGTAGCAGCACGACCCCCACGTCGGATAAGGAACAACTCCCCACAAAGCCCTTTAACAGGGGAAAAAATGTATGGGAGAAACCTCAGGAAGACTAGAGGAGGGACCCGTCCTCCAGGAGTCGACAGACGAAGCAATAGATATGACATGTACAGATTAACAACACAGTAATATTAGTAACAATAATACATGTATGACAAAGACACGCTGATCCATCCAGTAGAGTCACCACCAGCCCATGAAGCACACAGAGGTCACCGATCAGAGGATCCACCCCTCTGAGGACAGACCAAACAGTGTCTAAGTCATTGATCTCAAAAAAGATTACCCCCAAAACCCAAAAACCACAGCAGAACCCAGTGAGATGAACCAGACCCCCCAGTGGATGGTGACGCAGCTCCAATGTGTAGCTTTTGATATCACCAGCCAGGGAAGCAGACAGAGGTAGCCGATTGCTGAATGATCCACCACACAAAGGCCTGAGAGAGAGAACAGGGGGGGGGGGACAGGAGAGGGGAGGGGGGCAGGGGGAGAGTGGTGCTAGAGGGACCAGAATGAGTATTAATGGGAGGCAGGGGCCAAAAAAGAAAACTCCGGCTCGTCGGCAGGACTAGGCTAAACCTAAACATTGAGGGACCCCCCCCCCATATTAGTTATATGTTGGAGAGAACAGCTTTAGAGATATCTACAGATTCAGACCTCCTAACATCTACAGGGAGGTTATTCCTTCAGATGGTTCAGAACACAGCAGCAAGAATCTCAACTAAAACCAGATATCTGACCACCTCCCCCCAGAATGAGCTGCCCTACCTCGGCTCCCGATTCACGTCACAACTGACCTTAAAGTAGTTTTAAGGACGTATAACAGCGTTCATGGGCCTGCTCACACCTACATGTCTGATCTGGTCAAACCTCCGATGGGGGCTCTCTGCTCTCAGGATACAGGTCTCTTGTGTGTTCAGAGTTAAAAGGAAGTCAGCTGGCCTGAGGGCCTCCTCCTGTCGGGCCCCTTTCCTGTGGCTTCTTAGAGTAGACCGAGGCAACCCCGATAGCACAACGCAATAGTCTGGAGGACACAAAGGCATGATTCAGAGTCTCTGCATCAGACATCGATAGAGAGGACCTAATGTTGGAGATACTGCGTAAATGAAAAAAGACCATCTTTGTCACGTCATAATAAATGTTTTATTCTGATATGTTTTGGGGGTTTGGTTTTGCTAAAGTAGTCTCGACTCGGATCTCGGTCCAACAAAGAAGAGATTCATATCTGAGACAAATAAAGGACCAGATATTTCCCCTTCTGCATATTATGGGACCCTTTTTTTAACCTTTGCCAATACCATTAAAAAATAATAAGAGCTATATTTAGAAGGGTGCACTATGCTGTGGGTCATGGGGAGGGGTAGACATGGCAAAAAGGGATTTCATCTGAATCTGTGAAAGAAAAAAACACTAGTGGACGTAAAATAGAGCCAGATCTGTCACCATGTCGTCATTTTTCTGTTGAGGAGTCATAAACTACTGATGATGAACACATGATCCCAAAATTAGAAGACAGATTCCAGGATAAAGGAATGAGTTGGATAAATATTATTTCATGAGCCAAGCAGGCCCATCATGGTGACATCAGCATAGTGTATTCTACCCCCCTGTGCGATGACGCGTCAATAATGATTGTGTCTTGATATAGCCTTGAACTACCCTCCAGTTTGTCAGGACTGAGTGACGGCAGAGGAATTCACTGAGTGCTTTCTAACATGAGTAAATGTCATGTCATGATTCCGTGTCGTCCTCCAGCTGCAGCTGAACGCAGAGAGGCTCCCTGCATGTCAGGTCTAACACAGTCTTACATCATTAAGGTTGCTCCCTAAATTAAAATTTCCCAGTTATATTTCTATAATCTTATTCATTCCTGAAACACATTGTCAGCCATTTTTTAAATGTTCAAACTAATCTTTTATTTATTTTTGGATGTTGGGAAGACAACATTTAGAATGTTTTTCTAGTCAAATGATGGACATGCAGTGTCTCTCTGGGGGTTTAGATGATGAGAAGTAATATATTTCCCACCCTGTTAGCTCATTGTAGCACACACCTATGTAACATCAAAGCTGCAGAGATCAACCCTGGTAACAAAGGAGGGTGGGGGGTTTTCCATCCAGTTCACTGTTTGTTTTTCCCAGAATAGCATGCAGGACTTTTAGAGGCTCTATTTTACTTCTAGATTTAGAAATAACCCCTCCGCTCTCCATTTTTCTACCCACAGTTTCAGGTAAAACACAAAAGTGGTGAATGGTACAAACAGAATGGTGAATCCTGGAAACTTCTACAGATGCTTATTGGGTTTGTGCCTGTTTGTGTCCAGGTAAGGTGCGCTGGCAGGATTTTGACCAGGATCTGTATGTTGGAGCCACAGTGGTCCGACCCGGTCAGGATCCATACGCCAGGAACAAGTTCAACCAGGTGGAGAGCGATAAACTCCGTATGGACAGAGCGGTGCCCGACACGAGACATGACCAGTACGTATCCTCTGACTGTCAGGGCCATTGCCACATGGACTGAGGAGATTTTGTCCTTTATGGCTTTTGTATTTTGTATTCATGCTGTTCTTTGTTTTCTGTCGGTGACTAATAGACACAAGGCTAGATATCATCTTTTGAAAACCCCCCTATCGTGATGTATTTGATGAAACCAGGAAGTGGGAGCAGAGCAGACGCTCACTGGTCATTGTCTGCTGTACTCGCAACACAAACACTTCTCTTGATTGTTCTCTTGTTAGATAGAGCAGTCAAAATTAAGACATGGCACGATGTCTGATGCTATTTATTTGGATGTTTTAGTAGACCTGATTCTTCTGATTGCCCAAATTTGCCCTCTCTTTATGCAGGATGTTCTTCATATGCAGAAGACAACCTACTAATTTTAATTTCTGATTTGATCTCACTCCTTAAACCCAAAGACATCAAGTTTAAATGATTTGGCTTCAAGGCTCCTTGATGTTTTCCACTGAGAACGCTTTTAGTCTGCGCCTGTTGTTCAGTGCATGAATGGACTGGTTCCTTTTAATAAAACACAATTAGTATTCATTTAGTGTTCATCCTGGTTAACAGTTCAACATCTTTGTTGAAGTGACTTCCTTGCGTAAGCCGGTGTGTGACCCAGGTCTGAGTGTTTCACCCGTGTGGTCGAGCTGCTGCTCTCCTGGTTCCAGGTGACGGCGTCTGATCCAAACTGTTTAGCTGAGCAGGAACCTCCTAAAACATCATGAACTTTGAGGAAACATATATTTATTTTCATGCTCTGACTAAGAAGAACTCATCCTCACTGTAGTTTGCTTTTATTTCCTGGCCTTTCCTCAAGAGACGTGAGTGTTCTGGAAAAATGTGGATCTTCTTTAGAATTAGTGTTCATTACTTCGTGTTTGAAGAGGGGGGTTTGGGACAGCAGTCCCATTTCGGGTCTTTATTTCAAGTGATTTTTGTTCATGTGATTATATTTTTCAAATAATCCAGGTCCACACTGGGTCTCATGTAAACATCAGGTGAGTTTGTTAAGTGACACGTACGACCAAATAATTCTGCGTTTATTTTTATGTAGACAATCCTTAAATCCTAAAGGCGATTCTTGGAGACATCCATGATGCTAATTAAACAGATGTAGTGTGTAGAATAATATTCCAGTTGAGTGAGTTTTGTGAATCTGTGTGTGTGTGTGGGGGGGGGGGGGTGAGAAGGGAGTGATGCATCTTGCAGAGGGGTTCAGTATGATCAGCTGTAAATCAGTTTGCGTCCCAAAGAAGCGAAGAGTCTTTTATCGACACTGTTTCATTGTGTTTATTGTGTAGACGATGGTTTCCCCGTGTTTCAGAGACTGGTCTGATGGAGGCCCTGCCGACATATCGACATAACTTATACAACATAACAGAACTGTGTGCCAACTACAAGTGCAGAGAGGCGTGTCCTATTGATCGGGTAGTGATGCGTCGTTTCTGCAGCCTGCAGCAATGATGATTGTTTGTGTCTATGAAGGCTTTGGTAATAAAATATTAAAATAAATTGTGCTTCTTTCAGCACATGAACTTTGACAATGGCTGCCTTATTTGCCTGTAGAGGAAATGTATGCATCCATTGTAGATTGATGCAGCTGCGTATTGACCGGGAAAACTGGGTTGTCAGATGAGGCACAGGGGCAAATGGCTCACATGCATCATCCCCTCTGACAGTTCAATGGATGCCTACCGTGCATTGTTACACACAGAATGGAATCGGAGTAGTACATGCTATACATCTGGTAATTGTATAACCCTCCTATTAAGAGAAAACAAGCTTTTTATTTTTGTATGTTTTGATATACATCTTCTGCTCCTGCTTGGGGTATTCTAAATATCATCTAAGGGAAATCTGCCTGTAGGTTTCTGATTTACAGAGGCTGTCGTCCCTCCCCTCACCTCCTCACCTCACATCATGTCGGCACTATCGTTACACATTTCACGTCATATCACAACATATCACAACATATCACAACATATCACAACATATCACAACATATCACAATATATCACATCTCCTGGGCTTTTTACCCCTCCTTCTAAAAAGCTCACTGTTGATTTGGCTCCAGCAGAGTGTTATTGGTATACCTGTGTGTGTGTGTGTGTGTGTGCGTGTGTGTGTGTGTGTGTGTGTGTGTGTGTGTGTGTGTGTGTGTGTGTGTGTGTGTGTGTACTGAATCCTTTTGATTGTGCTCAGCATCTGTTCAGGGAACGGTTCCCTCTCACACAGTTCATCTGTGCATTTCTGTAGGGGTGTTTGTAGGAGGGTAGGGGTGTTTGTAGGAGGGTAGGGGTGTTTGTAGGAGGGTAGGGGTGTTTGTAGGAGGGTAGGGGTGTTTGTAGGAGGGTAGGGGTGTTTGTAGGAGGGTAGGGGTGTTTGTAGGAGGGTAGGGGTGTTTGTTTGTAGGAGGGTAGGGGTGTTTGTTTGTAGGAGGGTAGGGGTGTTTGTTTGTAGGAGGGTAGGGGTGTTTGTTTGTAGGAGGGTAGGGGTGTTTGTGCACACGGTGGGAATGACCTTTGTCAGCCTGCAGGTCTTTTTTCCTAATGGTGTTTTTGTGTGTGTTCAGCTGCAGACATAAACAGTGGAAGTCAGACTTGCCGGCCTCCAGCGTTGTCATCACCTTCCACAATGAAGCTCGCTCTGCTTTGCTGCGGACGGTGGTGAGGTAGGTTAAACGTGTGTCCCCCCCACCTGAAAGCATTTCTACTTGGATCTGCAGGATGATGTTTTTATCTGTCTGTCATTTTTTGAATGTCTTACACTCTTGTCAGTGTTTTGAAGAAAAGTCCTCCTCATTTGGTCAAAGAGATCATCCTGGTTGACGACTACAGTGATAACTGTGAGTACCAGCAGCAAACAACGCAGCGCTGGTCAGTGTCTGAATGTGGCATGTCTGATGTCATGTGTGTGGCGTGTGCGTTGTGTTTCAGCTGAGGATGGAGCCCTGCTGGGGAAAATTGAAAAAGTACGTGTCTTGAGAAATGACCGCAGAGAAGGTAATTAGAACCGGAGAACATTTAATATAATTTTCAGAATTTCTGGTTTGGGTTTTAGCCCGTCTGTTGGAACTAACATGTGACTTCCTTCCTCTCGTCTGCCTCAGGACTGATGCGTTCAAGGGTTCGTGGTGCAGATGCTGCCACGGCACCAGTTCTCACCTTCTTAGACTCTCACTGTGAATGTAACGACCACTGGCTGGAGCCTTTACTGGAGAGAGTGGCTGAGGTAAAACGTCATGCACACAAACATAACAGATGAGCTAATCCAACAGAACAATGCTAATAGAACAGTACATATATTTTTTGTTGTGCTAATAAGAAAGACACAAGATTTGTGCATTTCAAAGGTCACAATCCTTCTTTAAATATTAATTTATCCTCATTCTTTCTAAAAACTGCTTTATTCATATTGCTGCTAATTTGTTGCAGCCAGACCAGTTTTTAGATTGTTTTTTCTGTTAACAATCACGTGGTTCACAGAAGCTCATCACAACAATACAGCAGCAACGTTTGGATTCTGTCGTTATAAAAGTACACTTGGACAGATTTCTTGTATCCTAGTTTGATGAGAAGTCAGTTTTTCCTTTGCCGGTAATAAGAGCACAGATCTTTTCCCAGTGAGACAGTTCTATTACACCTGGTTTGGACCTCTCACAGATTTGTTTCCTCATTTTCAAACCACTGTAAGCATCAAGATGACAATCTGTACGCTGTAACTGAGTGTGACTTGCTTCTTGATTAAATGGAGTTTCTGTGAGCTTGCAGCTTTTTTTTCTTTGACTTTGGTCCTTTTGTTTAACCAGACATGTGGCGCATATTTATTAATGAACCACATTTCCTGTTATTCTAATTCTGAGTTTGTCTGGAGCCAAAAATGACTTCTAATTAAATATTTTGTCTTTAGGACAAGACCAGGGTAGTTTCTCCAATCATTGATGTCATCAACATGGACAACTTCCAGTATGTTGGAGCCTCAGCTGATCTGAAAGGAGGTACAGTACACAAGTACACGAGCACTTTGGCACACAAAAGATGTTCTGCACGGGTCAGCAAGTGCAGCTCAACAACAGGGTGTGTGTTAGGAATATTTTTAGACAATTCCATTATAATCTATTGACAATGCTGTGTTTTAATGGTTGCTTTGGCACCCAGTGCTCTATTTCATAAATATTCTTCACTGAAGGTTGTTAATGCTATTTTTAGACACATCTCCAGTGCCTCAACAATTCGTTTGCCTCCCATGCTCGTTCTAAAGGCTACAATCAGTTTATGAACCATCGTCAGTTATGTTGTCAAAGCTCCAAGTTTGTAGAAGTTCACATTTTAAATGACATTTTTGAGTGATGAGAGGTATCGTCTCACAAAGAAATGCTGAACTGCGATGGAAGAAATATCTGAAACCACTTGTCGAGATACACAGAAAAAAAAAGTTGTGTATTTACTTCCTAAATTGGTGTTATTTCAGTCACTATGAATGAACGGATCATGTACACCTGGCTTTGCAGCTTGCCTCCCTTCTTTCAGCTCATCATGTGGTTTCATTGACCCAGTTTTTGTGTTTTGTTTTTGTGTTTTTGGGGGTTGGGTTTGCCCGCTCCTCTCCTACCAGTTTGTATCGCAGCAGGCAGCTGTTTCAGCTAAAAAGCTTTTCAAACCGACTGTTCTCTACCTGCTCAGCACTGCCTAGCAGACAGACCCAGTTAGCAGCTGGAAATGAAGCCACGTCTGTTTAGTGTATATCTCATAAGTTTGTTCTTGTTTCCGGTGAGCTGTTTACCATCCTGTCCTATGCTTTGTAGTGTTTTAAATAGTGTAAATTGTAACTACGTACATGATCAGGTTTAAGATTTGGAACTTGATGAGTCACCAGCTCATAGAGACATGTGAAGCAACTGCAAAACCAGTATAATCTAACCAACATAATGTCATCAAACTTGTGTGTGTGTTCTTCTATTACCAGGTTTTGATTGGAATTTGGTCTTTAAATGGGATTACATGACTCCGGATCAGAGACGAGCCAGACAAGGCAACCCGATCGCCCCCATAAAGTAAGACAGACACTCCAGAAGCCCGAAAAATAGTCGAAACAGGATGTGATAGATGTTTCAAGCTGCATGTTGTAATCTGGAGAGTGTCATCTGAAAATGATAATGCAGCAGAAGTACATCTGTCAGCACTTAAAGTATTAAACAGCAAGAGAGGCCAGCCCTTGGTTGAATATGTTCTCCTCTCTTTCATTTATTTTTCCCTTCTTTGCTTCAGGACAGCGTATGTGTTATTCCATAAATGCCTTGTTGGTTTAGTGTTCTACTGTGGCCGTAGAAATGTTTCGATTACCTCCACATCCTACCCCACAGGCCTGACATTTCTTAACCCCCACCTGTGCGTGAGAGCAGTAAGTATGTTCACAGTGGAAGTGTGTTTCTCCACAGGGCCTGTTGTCATTTCTAGATAGATAGATAGATAGATACTTTATTAATCCCGGAGGAAATTGTATTATGTATGTAACTGGATAATTATGTCCTCAAGACTAACCCCTGACAGATCCACTCCAGTGATACACACCCAGTGATACACACCCAGTGATACACACCCAGTGATACACACCCAGTGATACACACCCAGTGATACAGTGATACACATCCAGTGATACACACCCAGTGATACACATCCAGTGATACAGTGATACACATCCAGTGATACAGTGATACACATCCAGTGATACACACCCAGTGATACAGTGATACACACCCAGTGATACACACCCAGTGATACACACCCAGTGATACACACTCAGTGATACACATACAGTGATACACACCCAGTGATACACACCCAGTGATACACATACAGTGATACACATACAGTGATACACATCCAGTGATACACACCCAGTGATACACACCCAGTGATACACACCCAGTGATACACACCCAGTGATACACATCCAGTGATACACACCCAGTGATACAGTGATACACACCCAGTGATACACACCCAGTGATACACACCCAGTGATACACGCCCAGTGATAGTGATACACATACAGTGATACACATACAGTGATACACATACAGTGATACACACCCAGTGATACACACCCAGTGATACACACCCAGTGATACACACCCAGTGATACACATCCAGTGATACACATCCAGTGATACACATCCAGTGATACAGTGATACACATCCAGTGATACAGTGATACAGTGATACACACCCAGTGATATACATCCAGTGATACACACCCAGTGATACACATCCAGTGATACACATCCAGTGATACAGTGATACACATCCAGTGATACAGTGATACACATCCAGTGATACAGTGATACACACCCAGTGATACACACCCAGTGATACACACCCAGTGATACACACACCCAGTGATACACACACACAGTGACACACACACACAGTGATACACACACAGCGATACACATACACAACTGACACATGTTAGTTCGGCTGTTTCTGCCAACTACTAACCAGTCCTGCACTGTCTTTGTCCCTCCACCCACGCAGGACTCCGATGATAGCAGGAGGTCTATTTGTCATGGATAAGGAATACTTTGAGCTGCTGGGAAAGTACGACATGATGATGGATGTATGGGGAGGAGAAAACCTGGGTGAGTGTCACTTCGATGCAAATACAGATTGACTAGAGTCACAGTAGAGCATGAAGTCAGTCGAAGGACTGCTAATGGATGATGGTGGTTAGGAGATGGCGTGTGGATTGGAATGAGTCAACGACATGGAATAAAGAGGAAAGCGTTTCAGGAAAACAAAAAGTGTATTCACCACAGTTATGGTCATTAGACTTCCACACGGTAACATGTGGCGCTTCTGGAAGAGACAGGAAATACTTTGTGTGAAATACAAGTGTATTCCTGTTGTGACAGTTGGATAAAATACCAGAGATCTCCTGTCTGAGCTCACATCACACTGCAGGCAGTTAGCTTAGCTTAGCTCAGCCCAGAGAGCCAGCAGCACCTCTGATGCTCTCTAATTAACATCTGTGTTATTTACTTCACATAAATGAACAGATAAAAAGTGAAGCGGAAAGCAATAGAGGTTATTTACTCGCAGTTCAGACAAATTACGTCTGTGTCTCCCAGTGGTCTTTGAATGCATTTGGGGGATTGTTGAGAATGAACACAATGATTCATGTCTGAAAAAAACAGTGAAGCACAACTGAGTTGACACGTCCGACAGGGTTTTTCTTCCCTGCTCATCTAAACACTGAAGCAAGAACAAACAATGTGGTAGAGAACATATGACATCAGAAAAACATGAATGTCAATACATCGGAAAGAATCATGAGGTGCAGATTTTGTCAGTTAAATTCAGTGAAAGACACAATGCACTTTGTACAGTTAATGAAGTAAATCACAGAAACAGTTTGTTTAATGATGTGTGTGTGTGTGTGTGTGTGTGTGTGTGTGTGTGTGTGTGTGTGTGTGTGTGTGTGTGTGTCTCAGAGATCTCTTTTCGTGTATGGCAGTGTGGCGGAAGTCTGGAGATCATCCCCTGCAGCAGAGTTGGTCATGTTTTCAGAAAGCAACATCCATACACGTTCCCTGGGGGCAGCGGGACTGTGTTTGCAAGGTAACACACATGCACACACACACACACACACATGCACAAACTAGTCGTACTATGGTCAGCCGCTCTACAGAGTTAACAGAGCATCGGATTGTTTGAAATGGGACCAAACATCATTCATGATGGGACTGGACATAACGGCTTCATTATGATCCACAGATACACATTATGTCCATCAGCATGTTTATGTGAATCCATTCATTTATTCCTCAAATTCTATATATATATTATATATTATATTAACATTAAAGATTAAATCCACTTTATTGTCCACACGTGAGGAAATGATCTTTACACTCTTTACACTTTCTTTGTATGTGGTTACATGTTTTGGTTAGTCATACACACATAGTTTTTTGAATACAGGCCCCAGGACACAAGTGGGAAAATAGATTGTACTGTATCAAGATTTCAAAATAAACCGTTTAGAGCCATGACACGTTATATTCTCACTAAAAATTATTACATGGATGTTCATGTAATATTCAGATCTTTGAAACTATCTCCAGCTACAGGTTCAAACCCCTAGAAACAGGCCCTGCCACCTAAGAGAGAATGTGTGTCTCTCATAAGAGTTATCACAACCAACACATGGAGCCCCGTTGAAGTTTTTTTATCATTGCTTTGTTTGTGAAGCGTTTGCAGGTGTCGAGTGGTGCTTCTTTTTTGATAACTGCAGTGTGTCACCTGCAGTTAAAAATACCCAAAAGTCTCTTGATGCCTTTGCTCAATAGAGCAGCTGAGAATGTGGAGGTAAATCTGGAAGCAAATGAGGAAAACGATCCCACATCTTGACACTTAAAAACTGTGAAAGAACCTTGATTTGGATGAAACTGAGAAAGGTTCCAGGGAAACCACAGCGTTAGACCAAACTGTGTCTGAGCTCAGCTCTGAGTGGGATTCAGCTGAGGATTCTCCTGGTGTTCACTGCCATGTCTGTTACACAAAAGTCAACACCCAAAAGAATCTGCAGTGTTTTTCAATAGATAAAGATATCACTCATTAATGGACCGGGCCGATGTATTCTCAGCCTCAGACTTTAAAACGCTCCATCAATGCTTTATATCTGCTTCAGTTCCACATCTCTACCTTCAGTCTGAATGAAGCTCTAGACACTCTTCTTGTTTCTGCAGCTGATGAAACCTGAGGCCACCAGACTGAACCTCTGACCCACAATAGGAATTGTTCTGGTAATTTCGCTATAATGTTCACAGGACCAACAATTGGGCCAACTTGTGCAATCAAAGAGCAAAAGCTCCTCTAGACTTCTGTGTGATGCATTGTGTCTGCTGAGGCGCTGATGGGTCGATATAAAACAGGGATATTCTAAAAATTGATATTTTGAAATGTATTGGAAATAGCTGGAGTCCTAGTCCTCTGTTAAAGGCCTGTGGTAATAGCGACTTGTTTCTGGGGTGTTTGTTCTCTACCGCTTAATACAGGACATATTTTAAAGACAAATTAAAGGCTGAGTGGGATAAACGAACGTCTGCCCAGCGTTTCCTTCCTGTCACAGAGGTGACAGACTTTGAAAAGCTGATGTAGGAGATGTGAGGTGTCTTTCCCTCTAGCTGACACGTGGTCTGACAGGTCCAGGTTTTACAGGACAAAATGGAAATGCCTCAAATTCCACTGGACTTCAGTTGTGTGCTTGACAACACATGTGACAAAAGAATACAGTAATTGGAAAAATGCTCACATTTGTCTCTTTGACCACAAAGATCCCTTATTTGGCCATAGAGATGTAGGAGAAACGTATGGAAGAGAACAGGAGAGTGTTCTGTCATTTTGGTGTAATGTCTCTCTATACATAATAAGTTCAGCCGGTTGGATTTCACACTTCCTCTGCTTCCTCTCCTCAGGAACACAAGGAGAGCAGCAGAGGTGTGGATGGATGAGTACAAAAACTTCTATTACGCAGCCGTCCCTTCAGCGAGAAATGTACCGTATGGAAAGTAAGTACCGTCAGCTCTTCAGAGAGCAGCCAGATCATAAAAATAAAAACGCCAGGCACATATTGATTAGACTGCAATTGATAGGCATCTCAGCCTGAAGGAAGTTTGGTTATGGATGTGATTGTTGGTATATTGTCCATTACCATTGTTGGTATATTGTACATTACCATTGTTGGTATATTGTCCATTACCATTGTTGGTATATTGTACATTACCATTGTTGGTATATTGTACATTACCGTTGTTGGTATATTGTCCATTACCATTGTTGGTATATTGTACATTACCACTGTTGGTATATTGTACATTACCATTGTTGGTATATCGTGCCTTCCTTACATTGTTGTGTGAATTGCTATTGCAATGTGATAATTATGTTGCCCATGGTGACGCCATCATGATGCTATTATTGTGTGGTTGTCCTTGAAGGAAGCAGCAGTGAAGCTCAGTGTGTTGATCTCTGGATCAGGAGCTGGGGTGGGATTAAATACATTTTCTTCTTCCCACTCCCTTTCAGGCAGAATTGTGTAGTTGAGTTATGATCTTTGCTTATTTATTTGCTTATTTAATCATTTTGTTTTTTGTTTTTTCCTTGTCTTGCCTGAAATAAATGAATAAATGAAATGAATTGAATGAATACTATGGTTCAAAGGAGGACATAAAGTCTGCCCAATTTGCTCTGCTAAAACGACTACAGAATTATTTGACACGCTGGAAGGATGAGTGTGAAGATGGAGACCTGTGTCAGCATAGAGAACAGGATGTACACAAATAGGACTTTGAGATTGGAGCGATTACCAAATAAAAAATGACCAAATTACATCCTTGTTATGGAGGTGGAAGGGATTTGGGAATGGCAATCAATGCTGATCAGGTTGATTGACATCCTGGCATTTTTTGTAGACATTTGTAGCTCCCAAAGGAAGTGTTCATCATGTGACCTTCATCTTCCTTCTATACCAAGTTGAGATGTTGTTTTTCCCCACGGATGCTGCGTCTCACCTGCTCTGTGCCTCGTCTGTCTTTTCAGAGCAGGAGAACTATAAGGCGCTTAAAATGAGGAAATGCTTTGGAAGCCATAGTTGATCAAACCTGTAAATCTCTTGGTGTGTCCTCCTGTCTGTCTCAGCATCCAGAGCCGTTTGGAGATGAAGAAGAGATTAGGCTGCCAGCCATTCAAGTGGTACCTGGACAACGTCTACCCTGAGCTGCGGTAAGAAAACGAGAGCGTTCAATGAAATCTGACACGAAGCTCAGGATGATTTGATATTGTTATATAACGTGTCAGAAAACTCAACTGCTAAGACGACCTTGCAAGGACTTAAAAAAACAGTCGGTGTACCCCCACTGTGTGCCCAGGGTCCCGGATCATCAGGACATAGCCTTTGGAGCCTTGCAGCAGGGAGGAAACTGTCTGGACACCTTGGGCCATTTTGCTGATGGCGTGGTGGGCGTTTACGAGTGCCACAACGCCGGGGGAAACCAGGTAGAGTCACTGCGCCGACGAACACAGGTCAGCTTGTCCAGTCTTTACTCAAACAGCACCTGGGTGGCACTGGTTGGTGAGAGCACAAAGGTGATGTGGAAGGATTCAGGTTTTAAAGGTCACATGTAGTCATCGTCATCAAACACACTCATTGACTTAGAGATGTAAATTACACCGAGGTTCTTCAGCCATCATGAGTTCTCATGAGGGTATAACATTGATTCTGTCATCTGCACATAGCATTGTGTCATAAAGATAAAGATGACATCATGACTCAGTGCTGAGGTTACATAGAAGACACGTATGTGTTTTTACATGCGCATGTTATTTTGAAGGAGTGGGCCCTGACCAAAGACAAGTCTGTGAAGCACATGGATTTGTGTCTGACGGTGGTGGAGCGAACGGCCGGCTCCCTCATCAAACTGCAGGGCTGTCGAGAGAACGACAGCAGACAGGTACGCTTTGCTCTTATTGCTTAAGGTGCGTTTGCTTTGTTCAGTCAGCATGCCGTGGATCATTTTGTGTGCTGCATATTATGTTTTCTATTTCATTGTGTGTTTCCAGAAATGGGAGCAGATTGAGTCCAATTCGAAGCTTCGTCACGTGGGCAGCAACCTCTGTCTGGACAGCCGCAGTGCACGGATGGGCGGCCTCACTGTGGAGGTCTGCAGCCCGAACCTCAATCAGCAGTGGAAATTCACCCTCAATCTACAGTCATAGGGGCAACTACCGACAGCGGTGGTTATTGGATCTAGACCCAACCGACTCGAGGACCGGATAAAGAGATGGAAATAGACTCGAGGACAAAGACAAGACTTCAAAGATTGTTGGATCCCTCTCGTTCCTCCTCAGAGATGTAGTCAGTCCCGTCTATACACCTCTCCCCCATCTCACCTCTCCTCAAATAAAGTAAAAATCAACAGGAGCCACGGCCTTTGGGGGAGGGGCTTGTAGACCGTGATGGCGTTCAAAGGAACCTGGCTGTATTTGGTTGGACTTGTCATAACTGATGATGTTGATGAGGATAAAAGCAATGAAGAGGCTTTCCATCCAAAATACATACCTCAGTGTTTCTCATTGATGGTTCCAGATGCAAATGATCAGTGAATTTTTCTTTTCTGTCTTACTTGCCGGTGAAAATGGATTTCTGATGTTTTAGTTAATAATTATTTTATTTTTGTTAATGTATTTTTTATTTCTTGCTGGTAATTCTCTGGAGGTTCCTGGGAGTTTTCTTTTTGTTTGTTTGCTTGTTTGTTTGTGCCGGAGAGAATTGGATTTTGGTGCTCCCCTCTGATGCTCTTTGTTTAACCACACAGACTTTGTGGTTTCTGGTGAAGCTTCGATGTAGAGTGATGTGAAGGGAGGAAATGGACTTGATGCTTTGAGCTTTTCCTCTCATGTGACTCTCATTAGTTTACAGGATCACACAGAGAAAGGAGGGTGGATAGAAGACAGCAGTTTGTGCTTGTTTTCTATAGGTTCACCTGCAGGTTGGGTCTTGCAGGAAGGAAAGAAGGTTCAAAGACGAGTTTTTTGTCTAAGTTGGATGGGGCCTTAGACTGGTTTGGTCGCAAGTGCAGTTCCTGAAACCAGGAAGTGTCTTGAAGCCCACCCTCAGGATTTACTGTTCGTCTTCAGGCTGTTGCACTGGTTGCTACAGCAATCTACAGCATCATCACTTCTAAACCATCATGTCTTTAAAGAAACGATACCAAGAAAACATCTCCATCCACCGTTTTGTTTACTTTTGTGTTAAAAAAAAGAAGAAAAAAAAAAGGAACCAAATTTTAAACAGATGTTTTTGTTTCAGGAATACCAGAGGAGTGATTAAGAAAGTTTTTCTTCACACGCTCTCTAACTGCTCCGTATGGTACAGTTTCTACATCTTCTTTTCCTGTATGGATCATTTACTCCACCTGCGTCTCACTGTAGGGACATTTCTTTCTTATCATCATACCCAGCTTGGATTTTGAGTTGCAGTTTTGTCTCTAGAGCAAACAAGTGTTGACACAAAGCAAAAGGATCACATTTCAAAGATCACGTTACACAGACATGAAATATTTATCTCTGTACTTTCAGATGATCCATTCCTGCCCCGGCACAGCATTAGAAGACACCAGTGATCACACGCTAACGTCACTGAACGTCCGTGTTGTTGTTGCTTTCTCATTCCTGCAGCAGAACTGATGTCATGCAAAAGAAACCGTGTGAAACGTGCAAGAAAATGTGTTCTTCATTGATCATTACCAAGTTTATTTTCTGAAATACGCTGGACTGCTCAGTTTATGGTTATGAAAATACAAATGGGAATAACTTTATTAGTATAACAGCAATTCAACGTCACCAAATAACATTATGTCAGTTTTGTTATTGCCCCAGAATGTTCCTGAATCCACAGTCGGCTGTGCTGATTGGGAACGATGGTTCTGTTCAGTACGTTTTTATTAGACTTGGAGTGAGTCATCACTTGGCAGGCTCAAAGCTACTACATAAATATAAAGCATTGAACAGTACATTCTGTACAATAGAAACGGACTATAAAATGTTCTGATTGTAGTTCATTCTAGACAGGATAATGACATTATAAATAATATCAAAAACCCTCTTTGTACTTCTTTTACACTTGCTTTCTTATAAATGTTTTTTTTTTAAATTTTCGCCAAAATGCGGATACTGACAAAGACAGCTGGTGAAGTGTGCCATGATGTCTGACATTTTTCCATCCTCTTCTGTTGCTTTGTTTTCTGCTGTTGTGTAACTTGCACCTAGTGTTTTCCTTAATATATACATTAATTCAACTGTAAAGCAAAGTGGGGAGGAAACAGCAGCCTATCCTGTGACTTGATTGGTGCGTGAGTGAGGATTTTAGTTCGTTTTGACTTAAATCACAAGGTGGATTTACTGATAAATCGTAAGGTGGACTTTAATGCCATTTGATATAAAAACTTTAAAATAAATTGGAGTCTTAATTTCATGTTTCTAGAATGTTGTAAGTCAGTAATTGTAGATGAAAATTCCAGTTCTCAGTTGTTGATCCAAACAGAATGTGCAATCCGATCAGAGGTGTGGAGTACAGTGCAGTACAGGACACAGGACTATAACATGACATCTTTCCACACTAACTAAAGGGATATTTCAGATCATTTGGTTGCGGGAATGTTTTTTGTAAATTATTTCTTTGCTTCTCTCACAAGCTCAAGACCTTCCCAAGTGCTTATCCTCAATGTTTCAAAGTTGCTAATTGTTACTGGTTGGTCCAAACCTTTGAGTAAATTCACTCTAGTGATTAGAAAGATCTGTATAAAGAGATGGCATTTCATTCATTTCTGTCAAAAATGGCATAATTGGCATAATTCTGACATGCTGTTCGCCGTGGAGCATTTCTCAAATATTAACATCTGTTAACATTTAATGTTGACATCTTTAATGTGGGTTTGGTGAATATTTAAACGGGACCCTAAAGATTCCCATGTCAGTGAGGGTACGAATTATAATATTTTTACAGGTGTGTAGCGCCCTCTACTGTCAGACTTTCTGCAAGTAAATTGATAATCATTGACAGAAAAAGGAACTCCAGTTATTAAACTTCTTACACTAGAGAGTTAGATTCTCTTCATTTAAAAAAAAAAAAATCATAATCACTTTTTTAAATCCGGTCTTTCTGGCGTTGAACCTTTGGTTCAGCGCCATCAAATCAGCCGGGCAGTGAAAACTGAACATGCAGGTGAACAAGCTGCACACACCTGAGTGACCGTGATAGTTCTGTCTGCTGCAAGAGTTCATACATGTTGTTGGAAGACTTCTTCTTTTTAAAACTAGTCTTATTCTTGTGCAAATGAACTTATTTCTATTTTATTTTGTATTATTTTTTATTTTGTTCACAAAAGAAATGACTGTATTAATTAAGTAGTCCAGGATGATTAAATGTTTACATCTTTAGCACAATGTGCCAAAGTTTCCTTCCTGTTTTTTTTTCTCTATTTGAGGAAGAATGAGAACCAGTCTGTCAGCGTTGGATGCACAGTGTCACCACAGTGTGTTGTATTGAATTCAACTTGTAGGACATCAGAGGGGGGATGGCCTCACCTGCGGACTCCGTGTCAGTGTTGTAATGGACACACTTCTTGTTATCCTTAAATCTGTCTGGTAAAACTTTAATTCAGGAACAACTGCCTTTGTGTGTGTTTGTGTGTTACACTTTGGACATTGCTAAACGCAGCATTTCAAGTAAAGAAGAATAATGCCAAACTTGAAGTCAACTGTTTTAATTACTGTAGTGTTAAAAAAAAGGCTGTGAAACTGAACTCCTCTCAGTTAAGAAGAGTGTCTCCCTTGCTGAGCAAATGGAATTTCATTGTGGTTTTGGAAGGAAACAATCATTGATTATGGTTGGAGTTGAACAAGAAAAAGGGTGCAGAGGTCATGCACAGTGTTCCCTTAAACAGGGTGAGGAGTTGTCATGATTTGTTGGTCCAAGAAGGTGGATTAGAGTCAAACCGCCTCACATCCCCTCTGACTAGAAGAGCCCTCCGATCCGTGACGAGCCCCGCTGACACACAAAGCTCAGCGCTGAGTGGTGTCGACAGTGGATGAGTCAAGGCATAAGAAAGCCTACACATGTATGAGTGTCATCATCCATAATGACTGATAAATGATGATCAATGAGGACGGACTCGAGCTAATAGGGAAGTGATGTGGCTTGATTGAATCACAGTGGGAGGTGATATGGCACAAGTAGTTACACATGTAAAAGTGTATATTTTGTATATACCCACATCTGTGTGTGTACAGTATGTACATATGTACACTGTGTGCTCTGCTGCGGTTCCGAGTTTGGCTGTCGGACTCTACAGCGCTTCTGTTTCCTGTTTTATAGATGCTGCAGTAACTCACTTTTGAATGAGAATAAATAACTTAAATAAAATCATTTATATACTGTATATGTAAATAAACTAAACAGTGTCAAGTATTTTGGTCTGCAGTGATGGGACAGTAGATATTCAAATATGCATATAAAAGGTTAATTGATTCATCTATTTCATCACAGTTACAGGAAGTACATCTTGAAATCATTTTTAAAAACTCTGAAACAATCCCTGGATTTGGATTTTCTTCAAAACTTTCATGTGTTCTTCCCCGTCACATTGTCATCTCTTCCACCAGGTTCCATCAAAGTGTAACTACACAAAGTGTAGTTAGGAAAACTAACAGATGCTGGTGAACATAAAGTCATAACTTTTGTCAAGAGAACTAATTTAACCAATTACGTCATTGCATCTAAATTTAAAAATCCTACAATACATAATATAAGTCTTTAACATTGGAAACCTATCCCTGTGTTTTGGAATTATACTGGCATGATTAGTATTTCACAAAAGTTAAATTTCCATAAAAGTTAAGCATCTAGCCAAGTATCATTAGAGGATATGTGGGATATGACTAAAACCAGGACAGTTTCAGCTTTGATTTGATCATAGTTGTAGATCTAACTTTATTACTTGGTAATGTGATCTCACAAAAGTGGATCTTTGATCCTTACAAATTTAAATATTCTGGTTCGCTAGATTAATACTTTGATCCACATCATATTTTGATGCATGGAAGACCTTCTGTCTGTATTACATGTCATGTTTATCCTACAGCTGCAGATTGTATCCCTGAAATTAGTAGAAAAAAATCTGCTGACTGTATTCATGAAAGATCCAGATTACCCCCAGATCTAGTGGACTGTTCCGTCTCCCCAAATGTTATTTAAAAAGCTGACAATTATTTATACAGCAACTCGTCTAGCAGTCAAATTTTCAACTCAAAACAACGAAATCTAGACTTACTGTCAGAAGTACGGAGAAAACATCGTGGACTGAAGTTAACACGCAGTGCAGCGATGTCACCGTCTGTCCACCAGATGGCGATGAGCACCGCGCCGGACGCGGAGAACCGAAGAAGAAGAAGATCCTCAAGCCTGGATGATCCAGGCAGGCGCAGGTGGCGGCGGTGTGGTCTGGACGAAGAGCTGGCAACGGTAGAAACCATGAAGAACGAGGGAATAGAGGGTACGGAGAGGTTCTTGAGCCCGGGAAAGGGCAGAGGCCTGCGGGCGCTGAGGCAGTTCGCGGTGGGGGAGCTGGTGTTCGCCTGCCCTGCCTACTCCTACGTGCTGACGGTGAACGAGAGAGGAGCGCACTGCGAGCACTGCTTCACCAGGTACGGATGACGCTCTCCAGGGTGGGGGGTGTTCGCCCGGTGGGTCCAGGGTGGGGGGGTGTTCGCCCGACCGGATCCGGTGGGTCGTTCGCCCGACCGGCTCCGGTGGGTCCAGGGTGGGGGGGTGTTCGCCCGACCGGCTCCGGTGGGTCCAGGCTGGTGCGGGCTGATCTTAGCTAGGTTAGCCCGTCGGTTAGCTGCTGCGAGCCGAACCGGATCAGAGCAGAACCACCTGGCTGACACCGCAGCATCGGTTCGAGGCGCTGCGGAGGGAGAAGAGCCTCAAAGCATGTAAAAAAAAAGCTGCACCTGCAGCTTGTTACCGTACTCACACCATGCAGCTGCTTCACCTGGGGACGTCACCTGGGGGCTTCACCTGGGGGCTTCACCTGGGGACGTCACCTGGGGGCTTCACCTGGGGACTTCACCTGGTGACTTCACCTGGGGGCTTCACCTGGGGACTTGGGCCTGGTTATTCCATAAAGTCTCAAACCTCCGCGCTAGAGGGAAAACCTTTGGCTTCCATGATCTGATGAACGGATGAAGAGAAGTGGAGCAGAGTGACGTGTTCAGACAGACTGCCTACAACACCAGGGTCCTACTGATGTACCTGTGTAGGTGTGTAGGTGTGTAGGCTGAAGGTGTCAGTAACAGTTCAGCTGGAGTACACTGGTATCTTTTCAGGTTTAGCCCTTTCTTATCTTCACGCACATGTAGTTAACATGTTTCAAGCAGTAAAAGGGTAGGGGGCTAAATATAGCTGCCCATGTGCTCTGAGAGGGGAGGGGCGAAGGGTAAGAAGGCCAGGGGGGTATGGGTGCAATGAATGGGGTGAACATGGCCCTCTGTAATGGTGACCTTAGATCCTCGGTACACGTGTGTAAATTCCACTGAAAAGGTTTTTCACAAAGGAGAAATCAGGACTGACACAAACTTCTTGGCTTCATTTTAATGGCAGGTGTGTCCATGTTTGTAAATGTTGGTTCAGGTAAAGGTGGCTGCGCTGATGAATTCTTTTAGAAATGGAAATGGAATCAAGAAAATATGATTTCCACCCAAAAGGTTTGATGGTGAAGACATTGTTAATCAGTTCTGTAGACACGGGTGTGGTGGATTAGAATGACTTTCTTTGGTTCGTCATTACAGGAGGGAAGACCTTTTCAAGTGTGGCAAATGTAAGCAAGCGTACTACTGCAACGTGGATTGTCAGGTAAGAACGGTTTCTGCCTCTTTGTGTGTTTTCATCATAGTTTCTGTGTGAGTGTGTGCCAGGATCTATAAATATTGTAAAGGTAGGAACAGAATCAGTTTTGTTATGTACAGTAAAAGTAGTTTATTGTCTTTGTACGTGTTATTGATCCATGTTGCCTCACATTGAGCGGGTTTAAAGCTATCGTTTGTGTGCCCTTGTGTAGTCTACAGCGTTCCCCTCTGTGTGGTGCCTGTTTGCCTGGGTTTTGTCAACATGCAAAACATGTAATATGCATGAATTGCTTCACATATATTGTAAGCAAGCAGGTGTGAATGTGGTTGTCCCCATCCGAGGTGTAAGTCACATCTCACACATCGGTTCCAGCAGTTGTTAGAGGATGGACGGAGGAAGATACTCATTCTTGATCCTACTGACCGACTCTGACTGATATCTGGTATCAGTCACAAAATCTCTGTCCTCTTTTTTGAAGCAGGACAGAGATTGAGATCAAACTATTTCATTGTCATCATCAGTGTCAAGTGGAATTGTGAAAAGTTGATCTTATTGCTTGATTGCTGCCACAACAGAGTAAATCAAATTATTTTATTCCATTGTTCTTATGACCCACCATGAAATCTTGAACCGGATCGACAGAACTGCCTCAGCACAACTTCATGTGTCAGAACTTGTAACAAGCTTGGAGAATAAACAATGTTGTTATGATGATTCATTCTGTCTAGTCTTAGTGTCCTAAAATATAATGTGGACAGTTCCCTGACAGTCTTGTTTGTTTGTTTGTTTGTTTTTCCATGTAGAGAGGTGATTGGCCCATGCATAAACTGGAGTGTGTAGCTATGTGTACCCACGGAGAAAACTGGTGTCCATCAGAGACTGTCAGACTGGTTGCTAGAATCATCATGAATCAGGTAAAGAAAGCCGTCTGTGGAAGTGACTTCAGAGTTGGTGCAACATTGATAACCTATTCATTTGAAAGAAGATACGGGTTACATAAACAAAGCAGCTGCTTGATTTTATCAGTTAGAATAGATCCCGTTAGATGGTGGAGCGGCGTTGACGCGGCATATTCAGTGTCATTCCCTCTTTTTTTTTTAGAAATGATCATTTGTTGGGTCTGGGTACGTTGTTTGAAGTGTTAACAACACGCTGATATAATGATGTTGACGTTGTGTTCAGGTTCAGCTCAGAGTTTGACATGAGGTTTTGGGCCCATAAACGCACTCCCTGAAGACTGGGTTATCCTTGGCTGCATGCGTTTCAGCTGCTCTATTTCCAGTGCTTTAATGAGTCCTTCTTTTTTTAACTCAAAGTGTTTTTTGTTTTTTACAAAAATGATAATGTGTGTCTCGGTTGTTTGCAGAGAGTCACAACAGGGCGAACGGCTTCAGAAAGGCTGCTACTGCTCAAAGAGTTTGAATCCCGTAAGTGTGTGTGAGCACATATGTTTAGTTACGTGTGTGTGTGTGTGTGTGTGTGTGTGTGTTTCTGTGTTTCTATTATTATTCTGTTATAGCCTGCAGGCCTGGTTCTGTGTTTTTCTTTCACTCCAAGTCTGCAGCGCTTTGAGACTAAATCCTCCGGCTTGTGAAGGCTGTCATTTTGTGCTCGTTCTCTAGTTTAACAACTGTTGCTTTGCTCTGATCGAGGTACTCAGTCCTGTTGTGAGGGGCTTTGACCTCACTGAGATGTTTAAGTGCTCTGTTAACTCTCTGTACTTGATGTCAGACTGACTGTAACTACATAGAAGATATGTAACCAGGAAGCTAAACTCTGCCCATCGTAATATATTGAGGTTAAATAAAGATTAAACCTTGAAAACAAGGCCAACTTCTCCCCATAATTATATACCCTAGATCGATAAAATAATATTCTAAGGCCCCTCTTTGTTTCTGCTCCATTTGGTATTATCATTACATGTCAGCTGTCGTTGCAGGCTCAGATGTGTCATCAGAGGATTGTCCCAGAACTCTCCTTCACACCTGTTTCTCATGTACACAAGGAAAACTATTGTCCAGTTGCTGCTGACAGCCACCCATGTGTGTGTGTGTGTGTGTGTGTGTGTGTGTGTGTGTGTGTGTGTGTGTGTGTGTGTGTGACTGACAACCACACATCCTGGAGCCACAGCATTTTCTTCTCGTTACTCGATTTACAAAGATTCTTCTTCTCGTTACTCGATTTACAAAGATTCAGTGTGCAAGATTTTCTGATTTAAAATGATTATTTTTTAATGCTAAGTCAATTTTGTTTCTGCCCAACTCATTTGGATCATTAATATTTATTAAAGGTGTGAATGAGGTGGCATTGTTTTTTTATACATTACATGAATTATTATTTTTTTTACAGTTGGTTCTCTTATTTTCTCAAGCAAAGTACTTCTTAAACTTTTAGACTGTTAAATTTTGGAATCAAGTCAAAACTGTTTGAAAGTTCCAGTTTCTTAAATTTGACATGTATTAAATGTGTGTTATGTCTTTATGAAATGTGTTTTAGTGTGAGGCTTGTACCACGGTAACATTTGTAGTAAATAAGAACAGTTCATCCTCTGGGGAGACAGCTTGCAGTTCCCATCAATCAGTTCACCCTCTTTTTTATTTTTGTTTTTCTGCTTTGTTCAGATTTAGATAAGATGGACAGTGAGAAGGAGGAGATGAACCAGACAGACATTTTAGCGCTGCATCACTTCTACTCCAGACACATCAGTGACCTCCCCAGTGACCACGCCCTCACTGAGCTCTTTGCACAGGTACAAACGTAGATAACATAACCTCTTCATGTTTCATTGGCTGTTCCACAATTCATTGGTCCAGTATTGTTTTTGAATCTCTTTGTGGGATTTTTGGTCCAGGACATGATTGTTTGTAATTTGCAGAATCCTAGAACTACAGGTACTTATTTCCTCTGTTACCAGGTTAACTGCAATGGTTTTACCATAGAGGACGAGGAGCTCTCCCATTTGGGATCAGCAGTTTTTCCTGAGTAAGTCGATCATGTTGGCACATCTTCAACAGTTCCGTCAGTTTATTTTTATTTGTGTGTTTTATAAGTCATTAATTTGGAAGAGAAAATATTTAAAAATGTTGAATTCCATTAAATAATGTCTGTGCTCCTCAGTACTTTTTTCATTCTGATTATATCTACGTTGCCTCTGTTTTTTCAGATTCTAATGCTGCTTTTTATCACAATTCTTTGACATCACACTTGTTAGTTACTCTTGGGTTTTTCTTGTCCTTCACTTCTTCCTCTAGTGTAGCACTGATGAATCATAGCTGTAGTCCTAATGTCATAGTGACCTATAAAGGGACAGTAGCCGAAGTCAGAGCAGTTCAAGAGATAAACCCCGGAGATGAGGTAAGAACACTTCAGAAACACAGATTCTTCTGAAATCATACAATCACAAACAAATTCAGATGCGTATGCTAATGTTTGTGATCATTGCGGTATTGTCTGATTTAATGTTTTTCCACCCGTCTCTAGATCTTTAACAGCTACATAGACCTGCTCTATCCAACAGAGGACAGAAAAGAGAGGTTGTTGGATTCCTACTTCTTCACATGCCAATGCAATGAGTGCACCTCCAGGTCTAAGGTACATTTGACATTTGAGCTTAGGCTGTCAGGCGACCTCAGTAGCAGTGTTCCACATCCATGCTATACGCACATATATTTATTTCATATGTGATTCCTTTATTGTAAATGCTGCCAAAGCTAAATGCTTCCCAGTTCAATGTGATTTGATTCATGTTGGGGATTAAATCGTCTTCATAATCTGTCATTTTTATCACAATTGGATTCAACATTTCCTGAAAATTTCTGTGGGACATTACAGATCATTTTACAGTTTTTGTTGAATGCCCATTATAAACTAATGACATATGTGGATGTTAAGTACTTCTAGTGAAATTAAATTTCCTCTGGGATTCACAAAGTATCTAGATACTTTGTAATATTTATTAAAATAGTCCCAATCATTTGTTCAATATTATTTTATTTCTATTTGTAGGATACAGAAAAAATGGAGATCAGGAAACTGAGTTCTCCACCAGAGCCAGAGGAAATCCGATCCATGGTCCGTTATGCCAGAAATGTCATCGAGGAGTTCCGGAGAGCCAAACACTACAAGAATATCCTCTTGCTCAGCAAATTACTGTATTTGTTTTTCACACCTTTTGTATCAGATTTCTCAGCTCTAGTTTGTTACTATCTTGGTTGATCAGTTTGTTTATTAATTAAGGACTGCCAATGTTTTCTCCTCTTTCTATCCTTTCTTTTTTACCATTGGATTCATTGTCTTTAACTCTCTAGCACCCCCTAGTGAGCTACTGGAAATGTGTGAGCTGAGTCTAGACAAGATGGGAGCTATATTTGCAGACACCAACATCTACATGCTGCACATGATGTATCAGGCCATGGGTGTCTGTCTCTACATGCAGGATTGGGATGGAGCCATGAGCTACGGAGAGAAGATCATTCAGCCCTACAGGTACAGTGATGTTTGGGGGATTCCCATGGAGGCAGTAATGCAGTTAAAATACGTAGATCTTCTTCAAGACAAGCCAGTCAGTTGTCCACTAACACTATTGTCACAATCTATACATGACAGTGTTAATATTTTATTGACTCAGTATTGCATAATTTATTTTGCCAGAAAGGATCTTAACTTACGTACAAAGTGCACACAAAACATTTTATTTATTCTTGGTAGCGCTATATCTATTTTCAGTCACATCTAACATATACTTTATTATTTAACTTGCCATGCTACTAGCTTGATTTGTTGTATACCTTTGTTGCTTTACAGCAAAACTAAATGGAAAGTATTCAAATATGACATCTTTCTGCAAAGTCTCTGTGTAACTTGACGTATAAATGATATTTTTGTCCAGTGTTCACTACCCAGCCTACTCTCTGAATGTGGCATCCATGTATCTCAAACTGGGTCGTCTGTATTTGGGGCTGGAGAAGAAGACGCAAGGAGTCAAAGCTCTGAAGAAGGTTTGTTAACGGCAACTCAGTTGCTGTACGTGATGTAATGGGTGAAAAGTATTCTTGGATTTATGATTAATAAGTTAGAAATGATGTCTACTTGCAATGGAGACTTAATCATAATAAAAAATCTTTATAACTAGATTCTTATGTGAGAGTGTCCTTGGTGATAAACTGTTAGGAGTCGTGAGGATTACTCCTCTGGAGCTCAGGAGAAAATCTCAAAGAAATATTAATTTTCTGATGAATAATTACTTAATGAAACAATACTGGGTAAAATAACTGAAAATAATTACTGGCCGCAATGTAACCTGTTCAAATGTGATCTTTTAAATGATCTTAAAGTGTTTCTTGGTTTGATGTTTCTGTCTTCAGGCACTTGTCATTATGGAAGTCGCTCATGGGAAAGATCACCATTATGTAGAGGAAGTCAAACGAGAAATTGAGGATCAGAAGTAGAAGAGGTGCAGCAAGAGGATCAAAAAGATTTAAGTGGAAGCATTTAATTGAAGAATGTCTCTCTAAGGAACAAAGTCCAAATCATATGTGCATGCTATGCATATTATGCTTCTTCATCCATCGCCCACTCCGCAGTTCCTTTATGCCTCTCCATAGACAGGGTTTCTTTTCATGCATGGTGTCAATAATATGTTTGCTGGGGACAACTGTGTTTTGTCTGCATTAAATAGACTACAATTCAGATGTTGAACAACAACAAAATCTGAAACAATCACAGTTCTGACCTTGAACTTCATTTGAAAGTATTTTGTACGTATTGAAGCTCGTTAAACCATTTAAAAGCCAAACTGTGAATCAATAAAAGAGCTCAGATCAGCAGAAAAGAATTGATACTGTCCTTTAAAGCTGCCTCAGAAGAATCAGCTTTAATGTGTCAGCTATGCTAACTTCATTTTCAGTGTTGAAATTCAATCTGTAATCATTCAGTGTGTTCTGTAATCCAGTCACCCCTGTCTCGATGTTTCACTCTGCTGCACAGCAGTGCATTGGTGTTGACATCTGTCCAAAGTGGAGAAAAGTTGTTAGAGGGCATTGCTACTTCTTCACCACCATCACATTTTACTTTGATCAAATGTTCAGTGAAGCAAGGTTTAGGATTCATCAATTATTGTTTAAACTGTGAAAATATTACGAGAACCATGCATCAGGTACTCTGTAGCAACGGAGACAAGAATGAAAAGAACCTTATATTTTGCTTGTTTAAAAAGAAAAAGAAAAAATGTGTTGCATGAAATCAGTGTTGTGTTTTGTTTTTGGGTTTTTTGGTTTGTTTTTTTCATTTTGGACGTGTTGACCAAAAGGCCAGGTGTTTAAATTACACGGAACCAGCTATAGGATGCTATGGCTGCAGTGGATCCTTAAACGTTGGTGCTGATCTAAGACCAGTTTGTCTCCTGTCATCAAAACAGGAGTATTATGACCTCGTCAATGGTCCTGGATCAGAGCCTCTTTGGCTCTCAGGACAAATGGACAGTAATGGGACAGTAATGTAGTTGTTGCCTTTTGTCAAGGCAGACATCAGTGGTTCCCTAGAGTTTTCTCAAAAACAATGACTCAACATCGTCCTCGTCCTGGGAAGAAAATCACCTTAGGTGGGAAAAAGAAAAAAGACAACATAGCTTTATGTTCAGGTGATAATAACAGGAATAAATGGACTAGTGTAATTCTGTTGTCAACAGGTGAAAACGTTTCTCCCTTTAATCCTCTACAGTGCAAGGTAAACTTAAACTAAAGAGAAGCATTAGGTTCCCAAAAAAACACATTTTTTTAGGTATTATTGCAATGTATGGGTGCTCAGAACTAATACACTTTATTGGTCATAGATGATTAAAGCTTTTATTTGATGCCCCCCACACTGGAATCGTGTTGGATTAGGAGCCTTTCTAGATTTTAAACGTTTCACTCTTGCAGATTTGAGTGAGTCTTACATATATATGCAGACTACAATAGAGACCATGGGGGGGAATATCTGTTGTTGCTGTTTCCACTTTTCAAAGAATGCACTTTTCAAAAAGGCTTTAGAAAGTGGATGGTTAAGGCAATGGCAAACATCACCCGGACTTTATTTAGAGATACTTGTTGCACTAACATTTTGTGCAATTCTTGTGACAAGTTGTCAAAATAGCAAACCAATAAGCACATTTTGTGTAATGATCAAGTCCTGCGAGAGGATTGCCTGCACCTTTACAAAGTGACCGTGGTCACAGGTGTAATTCTTTTAATCTTCTTAAAGCCTGTAGCTTCTCTCTCTTTACAATGCATGTAGTATTATGCAGCACATGTATGTGGGAATGGTTGAAAACAGCCATTGTGATGAGTGGCCTGTGATTGTAATTGTAGCAGCTCAAGTGTAGGTCAATCACCTACAAAATGCATCCTGGTTTACAACTTTGCATAGGTAATCCAAAGACATCAGTCAGCAACTCTCTTCCATGTATCTACCTTTGGGTGTCTTTACAAACAAGTCTTTTGGTTTTCACAGGATGAAAACATCAAAAAAAACATGTTTGCAGGATTTGTTCCTCCATATATATTCTGGTGACTCTTTAGAGCATGTATACGTTTTTGTTTTATCTGTAATGTAGTGAAAAATGTATTTGGCCCAAGTTGTAACGATAGAATCCGTTAATGCTGCTCCTAAAAGGACACACAGATTTTCTGCTCTTCCTGTAATGATCTGTTACTGTTACTTTGTCCAGTATGAATTTGAATACAAAACCAAGTTCTTACCAATTCAGTGGAACTCAATAAATGAGGACAGGGAAGTACTTTCTTTGCTATATGTGTGATTTGTCAGATCTGAACTCTTTAGTTGTTTTAGAGAAAAGACTGGAAACTCTTCAATGATGCTGACAAATATGGCGGCACCCAGTGCAGCATGCTGGGTTGTTGGATGGGTCAGATGCTGTTTGCTGCAGGTGGTGGAGACTAGAGGCAGTGGGAACATGTATGTGATATGACCAATGGATTACTTCACAAAGTGGCCTGAAGCCTGCGTTACCCAACCAGGAGGGTTCTTCTAATAGCTGGCATGTTCAGCCGATCTGGAGCACCAGAGTTCATCTGCAGCAACCAAGGTTTTCACAGTCCTCTGAGAGCACGACAAAAGAAACGCACGACAACACATCCCATCCACAGAGTGATGCCCCGGTAGAGCGTTTTAATCTGACCATGCAGCAGCAGCTGGCCGTTGTCTCTGCAGACCACTAGCGTGACTGGGACACAAACTCCTGTGGCGTTAAGCGTATCGTTCTGCTGTCCAAAACTCGACTAGCTGCACCCCTGCGCTGCTAATGCTGGGCCGAGAGATCCAGACTCCTACAGATATAGCCTTTGGTGGGCCACCGGACGCGACAGTAGCCCCTTCCTGACTGGAGTATGCTCAGACTGTAGGGCCAGCTGGAGGCTCTAATGCATTTGCCAGAACCCAGCTGGAGAAGGCAAAAATGGAACCATGATATGAGGAGTAAGAGCAGGACTTCCAGGCAGGGACTTGGTCTGGTAGCTTTCCAGACAGACCCTGGGTTCATGGTCCATCTGACTATGAACTCCTTATGGTCTAACCCCCCCCCCCCCCCCCCCACAGGCCACCTGGTGCTATAAACCTCATGCAGCTCGGCAACACGACGCCAACAGTATGTAAAGCAGTAACCAAAGCAAAGGGAGGCTCTTCAGAAGGTGCTTAAATATGATTTTTTCACATTTCTTTGTTTCCCATATAACTCCATATGTGTTCATAGTTTTGATGCCTGCAGTAAGAATTAATATACATTGAAATAAAGAAAAAAACTAAAAAGATGTGTTCAAAATTTTTACTGGTAGAGTCCATTCAGAGGTCAGGTTTCACAAATAGTTTTCACAAATAACTTACATCAAAATCTAAAAGCGTACAGGAGTAGGAAAAGAACAATAAAGAGCAGGATTACTAGAGACTAGGTGGAAACATGAAACATGCATGAAACAGAATGTAAATGTGAATGAATGAATGAATGAATACTTTAATAATCCCAAAGGAAATTATTCATCTCTGCGTACACACAGTCACTTACAGTCATACAACATAAGTTACACAAAAGGATACACAGGTATACACAAGAATAGTTATGAGTTATTAATCCAACACAGCAACTTACCACCCGACAGTATAAATACAGCGCAGAAATCGTAAAAGATGTTGAAAGATATAATAGATAATTAAATGACATTTATTTCTGGGTTTTTATCATAATGACATTATGAAAGATGCAGGATTTCCGCTTTATTCTACAATGCATTGTATAATATACTGTACTGTACATGCACTATGATAATAGATCGACCGGGTTTTAAGTCTAAGTCTAGCTTCGAAGAGTTTTAATGTTTTCTTCTGGATTTTCAACAAGTTCTCATTTTCAACAAATCGTGGTGCTGCTACAGTATAGCCCACGTTAAATTAAATGAAATCCCGTATCGAGGTATTCAACATTTAAACACCGTTCATTATTTTTGGACACCATCCTGAAGAGTTCTGAACGACCATCCAGTGTTTTACCAAGTCTGTCCAGGTGTGGGCACTGCTGAGACGATAACACAAGTTAACCAATCGTGGCGTTCTAGGAAATGACGTCACGATCAGTAACCAATGAGAACCGAGTTATGTGAATTGCGTTTCCTGCGACGGAGTTTGAATTTTCCAACGAGAACAACCCGAACAGAGAGAAGGAGACGCATCGCGCCCAAAGTAAGTGTCCCGTCTCCCACGTCCCGGTCCCGGTCCCGGTCGGGCTTCATGTCGGTCTTAAGATCCCACCTCCTCAGTCGGACTGAGGTTCTGACGGCAGCCGGTGGGGCTCGGTGGCGGGTTCGTTCCTAAACGTTTATCTAATGCTATCTGAAGGTTAGCTAAACCCTTCTCATCCGAGCTTAAAACGCGCTTCTGTGACGTCACCGCTCATGACTGGTTCCGTCCACCCGGGGAGGGGTTCCGTCCACCCGGGGAGGGGTTCCGTCCACTCGGGGAGGGGTTCCGTCCACTCGGGGAGGGGTTCCGCCCCGACGTGCGGGACCGACGAGGTGGAGATGAGCGAAAGCCGTTAACGCGAACTTGGGTGCCGGTCCGGTCGAGCAGCAGAAGTGATGGCACCCCTCTGGTCCTGTGCAGGGCTGCGTTCGCGTCAGGAAACAGCATTCATTAGTTTCAATCAGCATATTTATAAACGTTATAATTAACTAGCAATTAAATTGAATGTGGATTTAAGCTGATGTCTGTCCAGTCAGGGTACAAAACATGAGTTGGGCGGTGGAGGAGTGGAAGGATGGACTTCCAGGGAAAGCCCTGCAGAAGATCCAGGAGATGGAAGTCCAGCTGGACAAACTGAAGAAGGAGAAGACCCAGAAACAGTTCCAGCTGGACTCCTTAGAGGCTTCCCTGCAAAAACAGAAGCAAAAGGTCCGAAACTATAACATGTGATTGAAGTTAAAGTGAGTGCTGCTGGATCATTAATTTAACTAGAGAAATATGTCTGTGACCTCTTTTTCTTTTAGGCTGACAGTGAACGAACAGAAACCACTGCTTTGAAACGAGAGAATCAGTCTTTAGTGGAGTCGTGTGAGTCTCTGGAGAAAGTCCGTCAAAAAACCAGCCATGACCTGGTAGTCAAAGAGCAGCAGGTCAGTTCCAAGTGTTACCAGTAGGTTAAAGCCATATCTACTGTAAGTTATTGTTGCTTCAGTTTGATTGATTCAGCACAAAGTTTAAGTTATCACAAAATTATCATTTATGAGAATAAATACCTGTTCTTAATGTAGGTAAGATACCTGGAGGGTCAGCTGGATACCTGCAAGAAGACTATAGAACGACTGGAGCAAGAGCTTAAAAGGTACGTTTGTCGTCCGTAAAAGTGAATATTTACGTACGTAGAAAGTGGATTTACAAATATGCACAGCAAGGGTGATGTAGCACATTTTGACGGTTCTTCCACCTGCCCAGGTACAAGAGTGAACTTGATCGTTCTCAGTCTTCAGGCGGTTCCTCCTTGTCAACCTCCTCTTCCTCTGAGCTTCAGCCTTACACTACTCCACAGAAGAGTTTTCCTGCTCCTGCTCCTGTGTCAGCCTTCAAACAGAAGGGTAATTAAGTCTGTTCCAGGACCGTCTCCTGGACTAAATGCATGTCCTGTGGTTTAGTTTTCCAGCCATATTACTGGCAGTCAAGCTGATCTTCTTGTAAGTGTTCATGGTGTTGCTGTCTCCCAGTGTCTTCTTGAGACTTTGTAGAAGAGTCCAAAATGTGTGCCTGAATGACTGATTAATTTGTCAGTATATTCCGTCATAGTATTTGCATTTCTGTTTCATAGATAACAAATTTGAGGAGCTTCGAGAAAAATACAACCAGGAAGTAGAAGAAAGAAAAAGACTGGAATCTGAACTCAAAGTCCTTCAAATCAAAGTGAGTGAATCACTAACGATGTTTTCATGTTTTGTCTCTTTCTCGTCGCTTTGGTTCATTTTTCTCTTCTCTTTCAGGTGACAAATCAGTCCTCAGTCACTGTAAGCCATAAAGACATTGCCGCACGCCAAACTGGATCTTCCATATTCCCATGGCAGCAGCAGGATCAGACCCATTGTCGCCAGTCTCAGGGTGTAATGGAAACGCCTCTGAAGAGGCGGGGGACATCCCTGTGGGACGCACACGAGGAGACACCCATTAAAACCAGTCAGCGGGTGAGCTCTTCCAGAGCAGTGCAAAGTCCCAGTGGGTCCTCCCAACAGATGGAGCAACTGAAGGCCATCAACCAAGGCAAACCATGTTAACGTTTGTTTTTGACCACAGATCTGTTCGGTACCTTGTTGTTGAAATATCAAAGGGATTTTTATTTTTCCACAATTTATCGGATAGTCTGATCAAATTGAGCGACACAAGTTGAGTTTTTTGTGATTTCTCCATCAGAGCTGCGTGGTCGTGTGTTGGAGTTGGAGAGAAGTTTGTCCACACATGAGAAGGAAGTTCGTAGTCAAGCCTCCAAGCTGCAGGAACTGCAAACTCAATTGAACCAGGCCCGCAAAGACCTGACTGAGCGGGACAGAGACCTGAACAAGACCAGACATGAGCTGAGTCAAACCACAGATAAACAGCAGCAGGTTGAAACCAAGGTAGGGCTTCATGAGCGCAATGTTGTTTGTTCTATTTCTGCTTGATCATCGGCTCATCACAAGCACGACTGTTTGAAAAGGCTAGAAAAGAACTTTAAAAACTGTGCTTGTCCTACCCAGTGTTTGTCAGTAGAGCAGAAACTCAAACAGGTGACAGAGGAGATGAGCTGTCAGAGGCACAATGCTGAGAGCAGCAGACGAGCCCTGGAGCAGAAACTCAAGGACCACGAGAGGGACAGTCAGAAGGTGCAATGACCAATGACATCATTACAATCATTGTTTAGTTCATCAAACAATGCATAACAATTCATCAATTATATATTTTTTAACTGCATTTTATTATGTGTAGGATCTAGCCCAGTTGCAGAGTTCTCACCGTGCGCTGGAACAGCAGTTGGACCAGACCAGGACCAAGTTAACGCAAGAGATCCAACAGTCCAAGAAAGACTGCAGTATTCTGCAAGCTGACATGGAGAAGGTAGTGTTGTAAAATCTCTCCTCTCCTCTCCTCCTCATCATTTACTCACGTAGGTGTAAACCTCACAAGTCCCTGGATCACCTGAAGCTTCTCGTTCTTACTAATTCAGCTGTATTATTGGTTTCCGGTATTTTCAGCAGACACAAATGTTTTTGATGGCAGCTGTGGAAGCAGGAGTGACAGTTTGGATGTAATGGAATACAGTTCTGTCACGTTTCTCAGACTTTCTGCCCTGCTGTGTGCTTTCACGTTCTCATCTTATCCTTTCTAGATGAGTTTGCAGAAAAGGCAAACTGAGAAGGAGTTGGAGGAGCAGAAACAGAAACAGCTGAGATTGGAGCAAAGCCTCCAAGCCTGCCAGAGCAAAGAACAAGACATGCGGAGTAAAGTAGAGGTGGGATGCTTCTTGAAGAACATCAAGGACTGTAATTGTTATCATAGGCAATCATTTCAGTGCTACCAACAGGTCTTTACCTTTCATTGTGTTTTGCTGCCACTCATATTGTTTCTGTATTTCTTCATCTTTTCAGGAGCTGCAGAAGGAGAAGAACAGTACTGCTGTCCAGTTAGACCAGAGTCACAGGCGTCTGAGTCAAATGGAGGAGGAGAAAAGGAGTGCAGAACAGAGCCACAAACGCACCCAGGGATTAGTCGATGATCTAAAAGGTAAATTGGTGTAAAGACGTTCACTGGCAGTGGGCATTTAAGAAAATATCCGTTGCGTTTCTTATTTTCAAAGTGTTTTTCCTTTCCAGCAAAATCAGAAGGGCAGGCGGAGGAGGTGAAACGACTTCAGTCTAAACTGACGCAGCAAAATAAGACTTCAGCTCAGGAACTGGAAAGCATGAAGAAGATGATTTCAGACGCAGAGACCAAAAACGACCAGTAAACATAACTGTTCTTTAAATAGGAAAAAGGCTACATTAAGATGATAAAATGTAAGCTCATCTAAAACTTGATCTTCATTAGCTGGAAATATTTTGTCTGTGTTCATCATAGATGTCATAATGAGCTGACAAAACAGAAGCAAGAGGAAGAGAGGCTGACCAACAGACTAGCAGACCTGGAGAAGGAGAGCGTGGAGCTGAAGGCTAACCTCACCACGACTCAGAATGAGTGCAACCGACTGAAAGACGAACACCAAGTTCTGCTGCAGTGGAAGATGGAAAAGGAGACCTTGATTAATGAAACTGAGGCCGTGCAAAAGCACCTCACTGATAAAATGAATACACTGGAAAACAGTGTCATGTCACTGAATGAGGCTGCTAGTCAGCTTAAGGTAAAGGCCACTGGTTCCCAATGTAACGATCCAAATCATGAATTATAAGGCACTTTACACATTGTTTGGACATGTCTTTCATTGAATTTCTTTAGACTCAGCTTGTGAGTGTGGAGGGGGACAAGGCCTCTCTGTCTGCTCACGTTGACTCCTTGAAGGGAGAGCTCCTCAACAAGAGCACAGAGCTGGAGGAGAAGGAACACCAGTTAGAGGAGCTCCATTCTCAGTTGTCAGAGAATGGACAGAAACACACAAAAGACTTGGAAAATGTTGGTCTACAAATAACTCAGCTCGAAGCACAGGTGATTTACTGTATTGTATTTTAGAGGTGATCCCAGGTGTCAAGAAAACATAACTTGTAGGTGAAACTGGAGATCTTAACTGAAAATAAATACTTGATCTTGTGTGGGACTCAGGATCTCATCCTTGTTTAGTTGTCAAAGACATCGATAAACCTCTTTAAATTTCACTTTTAATCAGGTTTTTGTCTTGGAAACTCCAACAACACTTTGAAGTTTGACTAGAGCCACGCTCTTTTATGTGAACAGATCAAAGATGTAGAGCTGCAGTTACAAAAGGAGTGGAGGCGAGCAGAGCAGGCTGAGAGAACCAGCAGAGAGCTGCAGGACGAGCACCAGGCAGCCTTGGACCTGGTCTGCTCCAAAGACCAGCTGATGGAGTTGGGCCAATCAGAAATCAACCAGCTCAGAGAGAGCCTCGCTCAGGCCACTGCACGGCACGAGGAGCACAGTGCCAAGTGGGAGCTCTACTTCTTTTTCTTTTTGTTCATAATTTTTTTTTATACTTTAAGAATTATTTTTTCCAAAGTTTAGGTTTGTTTAGCAACCAGATCAGATGTTTAGATTTTGCCTTGCTTCACAGTGAACATTAAGTTAAATGTGTCCAAGAAAATACAGCTACAATAAAATATCGTAGTGTGATATGATGCTAGTATGACATGCATGTGTTTTTACTGATTCATGGTGGAGAAAATAAATGCTCTAAATTCCTCTTTGGTGTCTAATCTTCAGGCTGGCAGGAGAGAAGGCAGCCCTGCTGCAGCAATGTGAGAACAGTGTTTCAGCGAAGACGGAAGAGACTGAGCAGCTCAAGCTGCGATTGGAGGAGGCTCAGCAAGAGCTGCTGCTCACCAAGAACCGGGTCGGTTTCACCGGCTGCCACAGAAAATCACATTACAGATCATTTTCCACCAGCTGACTAGTGTCTCGTTGGCCCATTAACCAAAGGTAAATCTTCTGTTTATGATTCAGATCAGCTCCTTGGATCAGTGCCTGAAGGTCCAGGAACAACTGGGAGCTGAGCTGCAGAAACAAATAAAAATGCTGTCAGACGATGAAGAGGAGCACAGAAAAATAAATGAGAGGAATTCAGAAAAGATCCAACAGCTGGGGGAGGAGGTGAAGAATCTGCAGAGACAAACAGAAGAGAAGCAGAAGCAGCTCAGAGATGCAGAATCCCAGGTTTCTTCTCTGGAGAGACAAAAGGCTGAGCTGGAAAGTTCAGCTGAAGGCAAGAAGAAAGAGGCTGAGGTGAAATATTTCTCCAAAGGAATATCATTCAGTGATTTTGTTTCTTTTATTACTGCATTATAAATCAATTTGGCTGTATTTTAGCAATAAAGTAACATGAACCTGTTTCTTAAAAGGCCTTCCAGGCAGCTCAGGCTGAGAAGATCAGAAACCTTCTGGACCAAATATCCTCCTTAGAAGAGGCGCTTTCTGCGAGTAGAGATGCAGTGGCAGAGCTTTGGGTTTTGAGGAATGAATTGGACGTGGCCAACCAGTCCCATGCTGAGCTCAAGAAGACTGTGGAGGCTCTTGAGAGAAGTCACTCCTCCACCACTGAGATCAAGTCCAATTTGGAAAACACCCTGACTGAGAAGTCCAATATGATCTTCAATTTGGAAAGAGAAGTCAAAGACCTGACGGAGAAAATGAACCAAGAATCAGAGAGTCACGCTGTAGAGACTGAAAACTTGCTGAACATTGAGAAGCACCTCAAAGAGCGGCTTGAAGTTGCAAAACAGTCCGTCACAACGGCCAAAGGGGAACTGAGCTCTCGGCGTGAAGAGATCAAGACGATGAAAGCTACTCTGTCGGCTGCTTCACACGGTTTAACAGAGAGAGACAACACAATTCAGAGGTTAAAGGACAAGCTGAATGAAGTGGAGGCAGAGCAGGCCAAAACATCTGACCTTCTGAAGGAGAGGACGGTTGCTATGAACAAAATCAAGGTTGGTTTCTGACAATGTTTCACGCAGCAGAACCAGTTATTATATTTATGTATTCTCCAAATGAAGTGGGTTATTCTTTAATTATTTGTTATGTTGACTTCCAGGTGCAGCTGGAGATGCTTCAAATGGACCTGGAGGACAATGAGACGGCAATGACTTCTTTTGACGGTCAAGTGGAGGAGCTGAAGGGAACCGTAGCCTCACTGGAGGCTCAGCTGACCCAGAGTCAGATCCACATCTCTGACATGGAGGCCAGACTGGAGGAGAGCAATGCCCAGGTAGAGTCACTATCTCCCACTAAATAAACTAGCAGACACATTGTCATCACTCTTGGGTACCAGATTCTACCACATTTCCGTTAAAATGAAACGAGTCTAGCAGCAGAATTTATTGTTTAAAATTCAGGAACCAACTCTCCAGTTTATGAAGGAATAAAAATGCATCAAACCTGATTTCTTTTCAGGTCTCTGTCTTAGAAAGTCGTCTTGAGGAGGTCCTATCTCAGAACTCCATGTTGGAAACACAATACGACACTGCTAGGGAGGAGTTGACAGAAAGAAGCTGTGAAATTAGTCGTCTGGAAGAAGATGCTGTCAAACGAAGCCACCTGGAGGATATTGTTGCTACGTTGGAGGCAAAACTCAGTCAGACCAGAGAAGAACATGTGAAGTTGGAGACAACTCTCAGGGAAGCTATTGAGGATAAAGAAAATAACTTCAACCATTTTCTACAAGAGAAAAATAACCTTCAGACGGCTTTTAAACAGTTATCGGACGACAAGAAACACGTGGAAGCTGAAGTTATTCAGGGAAATGCACAGAGGAAGGAGCTGGAAGCGAGTCTCCACCAACTAGCTGAAGAGAACAGACAGCTGAAGACCAACATGGAGCGGTTAACTGGAGACAAACAGGAGATTGATCAAATGACTTCAGAGAAAAACAAAGCTGAATTTAGCCTGAAACAACTCACAGAGGAGAAAAGACAACTTGATGCTAACCTCCATCTGATCAACCAGGACAAATTCCAACTTGAAGCTCAACTAAGTGAACTAACCTCAGAGAAGAACAACACCATCGCTAACCTGAACAGAGTTATTCAGGAAAATCTTCAGCTGGAAGACCAGTGTAATCAGCTGACTGAACGGTCCGTCAGGATACAATCGAGTGTGGCTCAGGTAACGGAGGAGAACCTGAACTTACAAGAACTTGTGGAGAGGCGTGAGAAAGAGTTGAGTTCACTGAAAGAGGAGTACGGGTGCTCCCTCCTGTCCACACAGCAGGAGCTTCAGCGTGTCAAAGAGCAGCTGGAGATGACAGAGAAGACGTCTGTGGAGGAGAAGAGACAGAGGTATCCTCCATCTTCATCTCCTCCCACTTTGAAGAGTTACTGAGGTCAGATTCAAACATGACTTGTTGACAATTCTTTCCACAGCGTCCAAGAGTTTGAGAGGGAGCAGGAGCAGCTGCATCACAAGTTGGCCAGTTTGCAGAGGGAACTAGAGGATTTGAAGACGCAGTACGATTCTCTGCTGGAGCAGGTGGGCCAGCAGCACAGCTTCATACAGCAGCTGTCAGAGCTGCAGGGAAGTCACAGCTCAGGACAACGCATCACCCGCACACAATCAACTGATGGTGAGAATGATGGTGAGTGTTGTGTAGCTTTACACGAAACACTGCTAAAACTTACATTTAATTACATCTGCATAGAATTACCTGTGGTGGTTTCCTCAGAAGAAGCAGCGAGACCGAATGCTGCAGAGCTGGAACCTGATGTGAGAACCGCCTCCCTTCCAGTAGAGGAACAACTGAACCCTCTGCTGTCTGAGCCGGGTCAGCAGTTTGAAGAGGATCTGGGGTACAATCACATTCATTCAAAACAAAGCTTGTCTCTGTAGGACTGATTTATTACTTGGTGAACTGTACATCTCATTTCCCTCAGCCTTGATGGTGAGACAGAGATGGTCGTAAAAGAGAACGTCGTTAATCAGGAGAGTATCCAGGAGCGATCGGATGAAGAGACGGAGGCACGTGTTGCTGATGAGGAGGAGCGACAGCACCATCAACAGGTGAATATATGTTGAATTCAGTATATGAACATGATTTACAGGTGGTCTACATAATATACAGTACATGGAATGTCCATCTGTGTGACGTTAAATCTGATCTCCTACCCCCCAGTTTTCTGAGGATAGAACCAGTCCCACAAACTGTGACAGATCTGAAATCTGTGAGCCTCCTTTGCCATCTTCCTCTCCTGATGAGACCAGGCAGCGTAAATATTCAGGTATGTACATCTAATGGTGGTCATGAAGACACTTTCAACAATTGAGGATTGACTTGACTACCACGTTTTATTACTTTGTTTGTTGTAAACTGAGGAAATATTTTTTATTTTAGGAATTAAAGCTATAGGCCATCACATACTCCTTTAATATGCACTGATCTACGATCAAGGGTTGCATTGTGATTTACAGGAAGAATTATGAATCTTTTGGTTACATTGGTATTTAAAGACTTCTACATTCATTTAGTCTTTTAGTGACAGAATCATCCCACAAAACAGGGCTTGGAACCAGAATTTTTTTGCCAATCGGTTCGTTCCGAACAGAAAGTATTTTAAAGTTTCCGGTTCTACGTTCCACCCAAGAGCTGACGTTCCTGAACCGGTCAGAACAAAAAATGTATTCCTGGACCGGTTAATTTTTTTAATTTGATTTTTTTTTAATTTTATATACTGGTTTGATCCTCGAAGGGAAATTAAGACAGCACACTCTAGCTACTGATTACAAACGCATGCATACATGTGAGTACAGGCCCCTGTATCACACACACACACACACAAGGGGGCCTGTAGGCATGCAGGGGAGGTAGAGTGGCAGGCAGCTCCTTCTTGGTGCGCCTCAAATGAGCAATTTTTTTTTGTAAAGGGGACGGCACCTTGCTCAAGGGTGCCTCGGCAGTGCTCCGGAGATGAGCTGACACCTCCCACTGTCAGCTCACCTCCGGGTATATTTTGGGGGGGGCGGGAGCGGGAATCGAACCGCCGATCTTGAATCATAGGACGACCTGCTCTACCGCCCGCTTTACCACTGAGCCACTGCCGCCCCCAATAACGTTCCTTTGTAAATATAAATAGGTAGGTAGCTTTAGGACTTTTTCATTGGCAGTTAATGCAATTAGTTTACACACTGTAGATATGTCCTGACAGTAAACAGGACAACAGCACTGACCCAGTTACGGAACAGAGGATGGAGAATCAGGGAGACGGAGAAGCTGCAGCAGCTTATAATGCATCAAAGTTTCAAAGCTTCAAAGTTTCAGAGCAGAGTGTGAGGAGCTCAGACAATGACTTCATGTCTGAATCAAACATTTTTAAGATTGACAGACTGCAGTGTTTACCTGACATAAATATGATCGAGGTTGGGAGACTGCTGGTGGTGGGCATCAACTTCTCTCTCATCATGCATTGAGTGAATGGCAGGAAGTGAAACATGGGGTCAGATATTTTTTACAAGAACCAAAAAAAGGTATAAAGCGGTTCCTTTTATTTTGAACAACCGATTCTGTTCCAGAAAATTAAAACATGTAAAGTTTTTGCTTTTGTTTCCGTTGCTGGAAAATACAAAAAGTGTCTGGTTTCCGTTTTCGTTCCATGAACCGGTTTAAAGCCCTGCCCGCAGGAGACGACCTCGACAGCCACAAAGACGAGGTCACAACACCAGGAAAAGAACTCCAATATCTGCCTTCTGAGTTTGACTGGATGAAGTCTGACTTTGCACTGAGAATGGAGTTGACCTCGGAGCTGGAAGCTCAAGTTGAACACTTGGAGAAAAAAGTTGATGCAGCCGAGGAGACGGCTCACGCCGCGGTCTATAAGCTGAATGCTGCCTTAGAGGACAACAAAGGCCTTGCTGGCCAGGTAAGGGAAGGTGACTGTAGAATCCAGAGTTACTGATTGTCAATATTAGAAATTCAATGAAAGCTGATAGTAATATTGTGTCATCTTTAGTTGACACAGCTGTCAGAGGAACGGGAGACTTTGTCTCTTCAGCTGCAAACATCTAAGTGTCAGCTGGCTGATGTTATGGAGATGTTGGAAGGACTCGAGATGGCCAAAGGTGAACAGAGTTCACACACTTACAGGTTGGAACTCTTGTCCAGGGGATGTTGATCACCGTTTCCGTTGTTCTCTAGGTGGTTGGGATGAGAAATTCCTTCAGCAGGAGAGTGAGCTGAAAAGGGTTCGTTCTGAGAAGAACAACTTGGAGCAGCACATTCTGGACATGGAGTCTGAGCTGGAGACCCTGCAGGAGGAGGGGGCCAAAGTCAAGAGCGAGCTGGAGACCCAGAGAAGGAATTGTTCGTGTTTGGATCAGCAGATAGAGACGCTCACGACCGAGGTGAGTACCCGTCTGTAACGTTCAGAAATATCAGAATACTACTGAAAACACACAGCGCCCCCTCGTTCTTTGTGGTCAATGCGTTCCAGGAACCACACGCAATTGAGGAGTCCACGATCGAGATCGCAATCTATTTATTATCTACGGTTTTTAAACGTTTCTGAACCCCCCCATCCTGATATTAAACCACCTTCTATCTATCACCTTTAAAACACTGATCGACTGTTTAAAGCACATCGGTGTCTCAACCGAGTGCACTACCGGATGCTGCCAGCCAATAGAATGCGTGTACGGTATCACATGACTGCCTACTAATGATGAGCTGACGTCGCGAGCGTTGCTGCCGAGGGCTCACTGTACGTGGATCTTGGGTCAAGCGATGGGTTAATGACTACTCGGTCATTGTGTCGTCGTCATCCTCACCGATTCCCAGGCGATGCAGCTGAGAGCTGAACTCGTGTCCTGCACTGAGGAGCGAGATGACCTGAACCAGTCTCTGAATCGATGGAGAGACAAGGTCCACAGTTTGGAGAAGACCAACTGCGACACGAGGAACCTCATTTCCATTCTGGAGGATGACATTAGAGCAGGGAGGAAGGAGTACGAAGCCCTGCAGAGCAGCACCGACAAACTGGAGGTGGACAGACAACAGGTACGTTTGTAGCCCCTTCATAGTTTGTGTTGATCAGGTCAGGAAAGGATTCTCAAAACTTCTTTTCTCATCCACCGAAGCTTTTGGACCAGGTTCAGGTGCTGGAGCAGGTGCTGTCCCAGCAGCGTGGAGAGAGGGAGGAGCTTATAGGGCAGCTGGACAAAATTACAGAGGACCGCACATCAGCCAATCAGAACACTGAGACCATGGCTGGAAAGATACAGGTGGGTACGAAGTACCAAGACTGGAGTCTGTTTGCTCTTCATTCTTGGGTGACAAACTGGACTCTTCAGGACCTTTAAACAGTGAGTCCTCCTGCTGTCCCCACAGGCCTTACAGGGAGAAGTGGGCCATCTCTCCCAGTCACTGGAGGCCTCTCTACTGGAAAAAGGAGAGATTGCCTCCCGTCTGAATTCAACACAGGATGAGGTCCGGCTGATGAAGACGGGTATAGAAAAGCTTCAGGTACGCATCGAGTCAGATGAGAGGAAGAAGAAGAAAATGGGAGAGCTTCTGAAAGGTGAGCCTTCGAATCCTTTGAACGTTTAGAACCTCTGCTTTTGCGGGTTGGTCATGGCCTTAGTGTGACTTTCCCTCCTTAGCTGCCCAAAGAAAGTCTGACTTCCTGCAAGATCGCATTGATTCCCTGGAGCGCGAGCAAGAAGATGTAGAGCATCGTCTAGAGGAAGCTGTGCTGCAGGTATTCTGTTGTACACATTAAAATGCCACAAAAACAACGGTTTATTTTTACCGCTGTAACTTAATCTTGTCTGGATATAATTCACTTGTAAGGTGGCTCGAACCAGAAATTTGCTAACCTTGTTTTTTGCCCTTCTGCAGGCTGAAGCAGACAAAGCTGAGCTGGAGGAGGAAAAGAGAACGGTATGGAAATATTCATTTGTGTTTGGGAGTCTGAGAGCCTTTTCCAGGTTTTCATAATGTTGTAAACCATGACAGGAAGCCATATATATTAATCCAATATGTTAATATGTCCATCCTATTTTTCTACTCCACCCTATGCTTTTTTTAGGTGGAAGAGGATAAAAGAGAACTCAGTGACAAACTATCTCAGGTTTCTGCTTCTCTGGAGAACCTGAGATCTGAGAAAGAATGCATTGAGAGAGAGCTGGAGACAAGAAAGAGAGAGATAGAAGAACTGAAGGCTGCTAAGGAAGAGCTGGAGAGGGCTGTGGTGGACAGAAGAGAGGCAGAGGACCAACAGAGAAACAAGGTGGAAGAGCTGGAGAAAGGAATGAGAGAGGAAATGGACAGAAAAACAAGAGAAGTGGAGGAGCTTCATGCACGACTGGAAATCTCTCAGCAAAGAGAAATCTCCTTCAAACAGGAGAGTGAGGAAACAAAAGAGGAGAAAGACAGGATGGAGTCTCTGCTGTCAGAGATGGAGAAAGAGAAAGCAGGTCTGCAATCTTCTGTGGAGGAGTGGCAGACAGAAGGACAAAGACTCAGCTCTCAGGCCAAGGAGTGGGAGAAAGAGAAAAACAAGCTGAGGTTCAGCATTGAGGGCCTGGAAGAGGAAATTAAAGAGCTCAAAATAAACATAAAGACAAAAGAAGAGAAGGAAAAAGAACAGGTGGAAGTAAATCGATGTCTGGCGGAGGAAGGGGAGACGTTACACTTGACCCTGCGTTCACTTGAGAAAGAGAGAGAGAACCTGCACTGCTCTCTTCTGTCTGTAGAAGGAGACAAAGAAAGACTAGAGCAAGAAAAAACGGCATTAACCGATGAGAAAGACGAGCTTCATTCTGCCCTCGGCTTGATAGAAAAGGAGAAATACGACCTTCAACAACACTGTTCTTCATTAAAACAGGAGAAAGAAAGAATAGAGGAGGAGAAACAGAAGCTTCAGTCTTCGCTCTCTCTGGCTGAACTGGAGAAAAACAACTTGTCTTCAGCTCTTTCTTCAGTGGAACAAGAGAAGAAAAGGGCAGAAGAGGAGAAGGAGAAAGTCAAAGAAGAACGAGAGAGCCTTCAGTCTACAGTCACCTCCATGGGGAAGGAAATGGAAATATGCAAACTGTCTGTTGCAAAGATCAATGAGCAGGTGTGCATGCAGTTTGCTTTTAATTGTTTGTGTCATCTTCATGATGGATTTTGAAGGAACCTTCAAAAGAACGACGATAAAATGTCTCGGTGTGTTTCCTCCCCACAGCTGTCAGAGCTGGCCTCTCGTGCCGCTCGTCTGTCCAAAGAAAGAGACTCTGCCCTGGGCAGGATGAGTATATGGATGAAGACCTGCAAACAGCTGGAGCAAGAGAAGCAAGTGATGCTAAGCAGCACAGGTGAGAAACTGTTGCATCAACTGGATGACTTTAGGGGAAAATTCAGACATGCACCAATGTTTTCAAAAAAAAAAAAAGTAAAATAATAATTGTAGACAGGAAGCCGAGGAGTAGTATGAAGAATTTGTCTGAAAGCGGGCCGGTGTAGAGCAGAGAAGGGCTTAATGGAACTCTGCTTTCCCTTTGTAAATGTTAATTTATGTGCACCATAAACGCATGCATGTGTTCTGGAAACAGAAAGTACAACAGAAAGCACTTTTTTTTGTTACAGCTGATGGAAAGGGCTGTGAGGAGGAGCTGACAGATGTGAACCAGCTGAAGATGGAGGAAGAGGAGAGGAAGAAACAGGTGGAAGACTTGAAGACTGCCCTTCAACGCAATAAAGTAGAGGCAGAAACGAACAGACAGAAGGTGGAAGAGCTTAAGACCGCTCTGGAGGGAAGAAAGAAGGAGTTGGAAGAGAAAAATGGAGAGCTGGAGAAGATGGAGAGAGAATTAGATGAACTAAACAAACTCCTGGATGAGAAGAGCAGGGAGGCTGATGACAGTGTGGATAAATACTGCAGCCTATTGGTTAAAGTGCACAAACTGGAAGAAGCCAATGATGCGCTGACGACCCGGCTGGAGCACCTCACCGCGAGTCAAAGCGGCGCTCAACACCGGCGCTCAATGAGGAAATCTCTCTCCAAATGTCAAGAAGACAAACTGGATGATAACAGCGAGAACACGAGTCCCTCCACGCCCAAGAGGTCTCCTCAGGGTTCATCGTCAGGGAAACGCAGTCACCGTGACGTCAACGGTACAGACGGTGCACAGGAGGCCCTGCACAACCTGACAAAGAAAATCAAGGCCAACACAGTGACCTCTCCCAGACCCAGAAGTGAACAGGAGGAGGAGGAATTCAGACCAGAGGGTCTCCCTGAGCTGGTGCAGAAAGGTGAGTGTTGGGTGGTATTTGGATGAGGGCGCACCCCCACCAAAGGATGGGACAACCTGTTGTGTTGTTGTTGGTTTGAGGTCCGTAGTTGGAACTCATGTTTGTGGAATAGAGTGTTTAACGCTTCATAACATTCAGCCTATAACTTTCTCCAGACCCTCCTCAGCTTTAAAAGGAGATACAAAAGGGAGAACACGACTTTCTAGTTGTTTTTTTTGTCCTCAGTTGCTGTAGTGAAAAAAGTATTGACACTTGTTTCTACCCACACAGGGTTTGCTGACATCCCTCTGGGCGAGGCCAGTCCATTCATCATGAGGAGAACCACAGCGAAGCGCTGCAGCCCTCGACTGGCCGCCAGACAAACTTTCCCCATGTCTGCCCCTGAGGGAAAGGTGAGCAGCAGCTTCAGGCTCCTGCCCCAGAGCCCAAGGGGCTTCCTGGGCTCAGTGCGCCTCAGAGAGCCAAATCAATTATCATCGATAGATTTCATTTCACTTTATATTCATCATCAATGATCGTTTTCAATAAGCTTTTTGAAAAAACTAAACAAAATTAAATTTGGTTGAATATAACCTCTTTATTCTGAATTAGTCCAATGTATTTCACATATAAACAACTTAATTTATGTAAGTATTAATATTAATGTTCTATCATAACCTAAATGTATTAGACTAGTAAACATTCTCATGCTCACACACAATCACACACTAATGCTCGCCTGTCCTCAGTAGTCGGCTCTAAAACATGCACGTATTTGATGGCCTCAAACATGTCAGATATCCCGACCCCGTCACGCCTAGGTCCGTCTACACTGCTGATGGCATCAGTCCAGATGGCCTGAATCAAAGGTGATGTAGCCCATCTGAGTTTGGGCTCAGCGAGGTCCAGAGGAAAAAACGTCTCAGTCACCTGCTTGACCCACTTTTACACGCACCCACTTACACTCTCACGTGTGTTCCCGTCATCCTCCACAGGTGTTGGAGACGATCGCCGTCCAGAGTCCCCCTGCAGACGTCTCCAACAAGAGTCGTCTCTCCCAAACGACGCCAGAACACAAGGGGAAACCCGCCATAAAAGAACAAACTCAAACAGACTGTCATGTTCAGTAGATCCGTGTTCTCTCACGTGGCCTCTTTCTGTTCGGTATATTAAATAAAATGTGCAAATAAAGCCAAATGAGAGACGTCACCTTTTAAAGGATTGCGTACCCAGACTGATTGTCCTCAGCACGACTTTATACTCCGCTTTAATGAACACGTCTTTCTGATGCATTTTAAAATGACTGAATGCACAGTTTTCTCATTTCCCTGTTTCTCTTTCTTTTTATCTTTGTACTTTACTTTCATTGTCTGTAGCAGTGAATTCATAAAGTTTTATTTCTTCGTTCTAGGAATGTGTAACATTAACGTTTGTATGTAATGAATGCCATACACCTATGTCCTCGCTAAAATCTCCCTTTTTCCTCATGGCAGTTTAGATTTTAGAGATTTTTCTGTTTTGTTTTGGACTTTTTCTTTTCTTTCTTGGTGACATTAGGAACAAATGCTGAAAGCTGGTCTCTATTGTCACTTTCTGTCGTTTTAGGTCATATTATTGTAAATAACTGATACCAAATAGTTTCACTAAACCATTTTCTACTGCTTAATGTGTCTTGTCATTGTTGCATTGTGTGAAGTGGATTACGTACAGTACATTCTGCCTCCACAGTGAGGAGAGCACGAGTCATGTCCTGAAAGATGCTGGACCTCAGAGTGCAGGGCTGGAACCCAGAACTTTATTTCACACCTCAACTTTTTATCTTTGTGTCATTTTTCAGCTGTATTCAAAGTCACAAAATCAGCTTCAGTTTTATTTCCCTTAACAAAAGTGTTTCATAAATTCAACTCTTTCACAGAAAATATTGACTTTTTTATATTTGTCTTTATCCTCATTTAAAAAATTACATACCCTTTGAATCTTAAAGGATATAAGTCATTATTGTGCAGGTGATTAATGCGAACGGCACAAATTTTCTCGGTGGTGATTTGTGATGACATTGTGAACATCTGCTCAGAAATATTAAACTGCTGTGTGAAGCCAATCAGCAGTGAACTGGTCTGTGTGGGAAATGGCCAAAAACAGTCATCTGAAAAACGGTCGCCATCCATCCGTCCATCCATCCATACATCCATCCATACATCTATTTACTTGTCTGGTTTGTGGATCACGGGTCTGCTGGAGCCTATTCTAGTTGACTACATCCCTGATAGGACTCCAGCTCATGGTGAGGCTGAAATCATCACTAAAAGTAAAGTTCTTTTTTAATAGATATGTGCAGAGAATGATCAGCCGTGTGCGAACGAAATATTTCTATGGATTCATCTCATTGATGAAATTAAAAACACTGCAACCACTGGTCATGTATGAAATCATGAGCAGTCAGAACGCGCTTTTAGTGGAAACAAAATATTACATCGGTATCAATGTTTGTACTTATTTCTTTATGCTAGAGTGACAAAAGGAACAAATGAGAGAGGAGCTGATGTCAGATGTAATTAGGGGGGGGGTTCTGTAGGTGAATCCTCATAATATGTTTAACAAACACTGCTGTACATCAATAGTATTGATAATCCCTGCTGGTGCTGTGATGTTAGCATCCTAGTTATTGATGTGTGCTGACCTTTTGACCTCTTGCTCTTCTTGAGCCTGGTGTGGACACTTTTAACTCAGACAGACCAGACGCTCATCAGTTTCTTATTAGATTTCTCTTTCCGTCGCTGTCACGTACTCTCTCTCCCTTTCTCTTTGCCAGGCAGTAAGTGAGGGAGCAGCAAGGCATGCTGGGTTATGGGAACAGCGAGGAAACTACACGGTCACACACCTCAGAGCGGATAAGGTCCTACTGTGATGTCTCTGGCTGGAGCTTTTAGCGGAAGCTGTGGTGCCAGAACCAACTCTGGATGAGGAGACGGGAAATGAGCAGATGGGTCTACTGAGCTGTTATCACTGTGTGTGTGTGTGTGTGTGTGTGTGTGTGTGTGTGTGTGTGTGTGTGTGTGTGTGTGTGTGTGTGTGTGTGTGTGTCTGTGTCTGTCTTTAAATCGGACAGACCGACTGTCATCCCCCCGCTGTATGCATGATTTCTCCCATTCTTCACATGACAACACTGTGTAAGCTCTGGGCCAGAGGAGAGACACTGACAGAAAGTTTTATGAACAGGAGAGAAAGGACGCAGCAAAGAGGTCCCACTGCTCGTTAAACAGAATGTAGAACATCAGATGAAAAAAAGATTCTTTTAAAAATCAAAGAAAGGTTGAATCAAAAATAAAATAACCGTCCAATTACCCCTGGAGTTGATAACATGCCAAAATGTTAAGTGTCACCTGTGTGATGAACTGGCAACCGGTCCAAGGTGCTCCCCACCTTTTACCCAACGTTAGCTGGGATTGGATCCTCTTCTGGTAAAAGATCAAACGTTGGAGTGCGTGGATGGAAGGATTCTGAGTTTCCATTCTCCAGATTTTTTAGTTGTTTGCCAGACTGATTGAAGAGTTGTCTTCATGCTCAGATGTCACATGGCCTCTGACACCCCCCCCCCAACTCTCAACACTTCAACCTGTGAAAGCTTCTTTTTTAAAACCTCCCTGCTTTCTCCAAATGCATTGCAACCTATTTGAAAAGCAGGCTTCTGGTTACAATACGTCCTACAATACGTCCATGTGTCTGACAAACAGATGGAGTAAAATCAGCTAACCAGAGAAACGTGACCTGCATTCACTACCTCATCTTAGGCGATTATAGAAGGGACAAGCTGCTTTTTATAACCAGTATCTTCAGGCTTTTTTCAGCATACAGCCAGAATCACCACATACATGTACATGGAGCTAAAAATAGAAACCACTTTAAATAACTATTGTGCTTCACTTCATCTGACTCCTGCATCTCTAATGTTTTGAAACTCCAGCCTCCCCGAGGGGACGATTTCAAAGACCTGTGGTGAACAAAGATGTAAAATGACACGAAACAGCAATGCCCTCTCCACGAAGCTGGAGCAGTATATGAGTTAGGTTCACCTGCACATCCATGTTGATCAAGTTCCACAACATTACGTGGGACACAACCTGTTGGACGTGGGACACAACCTGTGGGACGTGGGACACAACCTGTGGGACGTGGGACACAACCTGTGGGACGTGGGACAACCTGTTGGACGTCGGACAACCTGTTGGACGTGGGACACAACCTGTTGGACGTGGGACACAACCTGTTGGACGTGGGACACAACCTGTGGGACGTGGGACACAACCTGTTGGACGTGGGACACAACCTGTTGGACGTGGGACACAACCTGTTGGACGTGGGACACAACCTGTGGGACGTGGGACAACCTGTTGGACGTGGGACACAACCTGTGGGACGTGGGACAACCTGTGGGACGTGGGACACAACCTGTGGGACGTGGGACAACCTGTGGGACGTGGGACACAACCTGTTGGACGTGGGACACAACCTGTTGGACGTGGGACACAACCTGTTGGACGTGGGACACAACCTGTTGGACGTGGGACACAACCTGTGGGACGTGGGACACAACCTGTGGGACGTGGGACAACCTGTTGGACGTGGGACACAACCTGTTGGACGTGGGACACAACCTGTTGGACGTGGGACACAACCTGTTGGACGTGGGACACAACCTGTTGGACGTGGGACACAACCTGTGGGACGTGGGACAACCTGTGGGACGTGGGACACAACCTGTGGGACGTGGGACACAACCTGTGGGACGTGGGACACAACCTGTGGGACGTGGGACACAACCTGTTGGACGTGGGACACAACCTGTTGGACGTGGGACAACCTGTTGGACGTGGGACACAACCTGTTGGACGTGGGACACAACCTGTGGGACGTGGGACAACCTGTGGGACGTGGGACACAACCTGTGGGACGTGGGACAACCTGTGGGACGTGGGACACAACCTGTGGGACGTGGGACAACCTGTGGGACGTGGGACACAACCTGTTGGACGTGGGACAACCTGTTGGACGTGGGACACAACCTGTTGGACGTGGGACACAACCTGTGGGACGTGGGACAACCTGTGGGACGTGGGACACAACCTGTGGGACGTGGGACAACCTGTGGGACGTGGGACACAACCTGTGGGACGTGGGACAACCTGTGGGACGTGGGACAACCTGTTGGACGTGGGACACAACCTGTTGGACGTGGGACACAACCTGTTGGACGTGGGACACAACCTGTTGGACGTGGGACACAACCTGTTGGACGTGGGACACAACCTGTTGGACGTGGGACACAACCTGTTGGACGTGGGACACAACCTGTTGGACGTGGGACAACCTGTGGGACGTGGGACACAACCTGTTGGACGTGGGACACAACCTGTTGGACGTGGGACACAACCTGTTGGACGTGGGACACAACCTGTTGGACGTGGGACACAACCTGTTGGACGTGGGACACAACCTGTTGGACGTGGGACACAACCTGTTGGACGTGGGACACAACCTGTGGGACGTGGGACACAACCTGTTGGACGTGGGACACAACCTGTTGGACGTGGGACAACCTGTGGGACGTGGGACAACCTGTTCATCACTTGCTTTCATGTGAGTGACAGAAATCCTTCACCCACAGTCATGCCTGCGTTCCCTCCAGAGTCACTGCATACTGCTTTCAGTCACACTTTACACATGTCCACACTTTTTAGGATTTTACAATAGGTCTTGTGTTTGTGCCACAGGAGTCGGTTCATTTTTAAAATACTTGTAATTAAATCTGACTGTCTGTGTAACGTTAGGGTTATATATATATCGACTGGTCCTGGAGCTCATGCGTCCACAGGTGCAGGGTGCTATGGACCCTCTCCAGTTTGCCTATCAGGCCAAGGTTGGGGTTGACGATGCTGTCATGTACCTCCTCCACCGCACACTCTCCTACCTGGACGCCGGGGGCTGTGCCGTCAGAGTGCTCTTCTTCGACTTTTCGAGTGCCTTCAACACCATCCAGCCCCAGCTCCTGCAGGATAAACTGACCTCCATGGCTGTGGACCCCTACCTCGTGAGCTGGATTACGGACTACCTAACGGACAGACCCCAGTACGTCCGTATGGGGGACTGCTTGTCTTCTATGGTGACCAGCAGCACGGGGGCGCCACAGGGGACCGTTCTATCCCCCATTCTCTTCACCCTCTACACATCAGACTTCAAGCACAACTCGGATACATGCCACATACAGAAGTACTCCGATGACACCGCGATAGTGGCATGTATCCGGGAGGGTGATGAGGGGGGGTACAGGGCATTGGTGGCTGACTTCGTGGAGTGGTGCCAACAGAACCAGCTCCAGCTCAACGTCTCCAAGACAAAGGAGATGGTTCTGGATTTCCGGCGGGCACCTCCCTCTCCACAGCCGGTGATCATCAATGGCAGTGAGGTGGAGGTGGTAGAAAACTATAAGTACCTGGGACTGCAGCTAGACAGCAGACTGGACTGGTCACTCAACTCCAACTGTGTGTACAAGAAGGGGCAGAGCAGGATGTACTTCCTAAGGAGGCTGGCCTCCTTCAACATCTGTCCTAAGCTCCTTCTCATGTTCTATCAGTCCGTAGTCTCCAGTGTGCTGTCATACGCCATTGTGTGTTGGGGTGGGGGGGCCAGGAAAAGAGATATGGACCGTCTGAACAGACTCATCCGCAGAGTGGGCTCAGTGGTCGGGCTGAGCCTGGACTCTGTGGAGACGCTTCTGGAGAGCAGGACCATGTCTAAAATTAAGGCTATCATGAACAACACCCCCCCCCCCCTACACACCACCTTCTCCCAGCAGAGAAGCACCTTCAGCGGCAGACTGCTGTCACACAGCGCCTCCACAGAGAGGCTGAGGTCCTCCTTCGTGCCCCGTGCCATCAGGGGGTACAATGACTCTCTCAAGAGGAGCGGGGGGGAGGTGGCGAGGTCAGCACGGGGTTGAAAATGGATTTAATTTAATTTAAATTTAATTTTATACTGTTGTATATATATATATATATATATAAAATTTATTTATTTTTTATACTGTTTTTATATTTTAATTCAATTTTATACTGTTGTATATATATATATATATATATATAAAATTTATTTATTTTTTATACTGTTTTTATATTTTAATTCAATTTTATACTGTTTAGATTTTATTTTATACTGTTTATATTTTAATACTGTAATATTTTTAAATTTTATACTGTTTATATTTTTAGTTATAGTTTAGTATATAAGTCCTGTTAGTGCTGCATGTGTCTGTCTGTTAGTGTAATGTATGTCTTGTGGTATGTCCTGTGATGTCAGTGTTTCCTTTTCTCCTGGTGTTTATCCAGTATTATTTGTTAAGTAATGCCTGAGCAGTGGATATATGCAATTTCCTCCGGGATTAATAAAGTATCTATCTATCTATCTATCTATCTATCTATCTATCTATATATATATATATATATATATATATATATATATATATATATATATATATATATATATATATATATATATATATATATATATATATATATATATATATCCCCGGTCAGCCATTCTTTTTACTGGGTCATTTCATAAATCTGCATCTCTGGTGCTCCTTGTCTGTTTGGGATTATTTTTCTTTTTTTCTGTCTTATATGTTATTATCCTGTAGAGGATGTTGAATTACCTTATGATGAACTACATAAAGAAGGTTACATTTGATTATCTATTAGTGTGGATTATCTGCTGATCCATTTTTAAACACTGGCAAACAGCCTTTATTTTTGTTTTGCGGTGACGTCTAAACGTGCTATGATCAGAAGTAGGACGCCGACATGTGATGTGACCAGCGCCGTTCTCTCCATCACTCGTGGTTCTCATAATCTTGAATGGGTGGATAAACGTCTATAAAGGAACAAACGTGGTGAAATGAGCCGGTCTACTGTATCTGTCTGTCTGTGCTGTTGATTCTGGTCTGAACTTCCTGCTTTGATAACTTCACCTCACGCATCATAAGGCCTGTTGCTACTGGTCAGTCGTGCTAGTCAGACTGCTCCATCATCCAGGAGCTTCAAATAGTAAATGTTTCACACCAGTGTTGAACTGTGTCAAAGGAAAATCATGATTTCATGCATTGTGTTTAACGGTGGAATCAGTTAAACACAATGCATGTGGAGAACTGAAAACTGAATGCCCGTAAAAAGTTTCTCAAATCTGACTTAAAAATGTATTTTTATCATGAAAATTTGAGTCAAGCTGCAATAATTGCCTTCCGGGAACTTTTGAAACACCAGGATTCACTTGGCTCAGAAAAAGCATCAACAGACAGTCACAATCTTACAAACATTTGCTAGACAGTTGTATTGTAGTTGTTATCTTCTTCTTCTTCTCCCGTCAACATATGTTGATGATTGGGTGAACTAGAAAATCCACATTACTATTAAAGGCATGAGGAAAAACAACATTTTATTACATTTCTACGACTATTCTAGTGACATTGTTTATGATACTAACTTTAGATAACCTCAGTAATACCTGGATGTAGTCAGTTGAGCTTCGCTACAACAATGAAAAGCTAATCTTCTATTGTTAACACGTAACTTTAATGTCATAATCAAAATTTCAAACCAACCATCCACACATCAGGAACTTAACAGCTGTCAAATGTTCGCACGCTGACCATCTTCAGGCCGAGCTTTTTGGATGCTTTCATCTCTTTCCTCCTGAAGCCTTTAGTCTGAATTCTGGATCGACGTGTTCTCATTGTTGTGAGACAACATCAGTACGACAAAAATGACTGCAAACACAAACTGAAACCTTTTCACGTTATATATTTTACAAAAAGAATCCTATTATGAGTTCTACATACATTATTGTTTTCACAATGTGTTCTTCAGGCGCAGTGTGGAAACACAAGCATACAGTTTAGAAACATAGCCAGTCTGATTGTAGTTGTAGACATTCAGTATATGACATGACAAAAATGAATAATAATTCCAAAGAGGAAAAGCAAACACAGCCCAAGCAGCCACCACACCGTGTGATGTCACCGCTGGCTCCATCCAGCGCTAACACACAGACTGCTGTATTAAAGGTGGCTCCATCTTTGTACGATTTAAATTCAGATGTTATGTTTAATAGGAATAAAACAATTCTTCCTCACAGATCCACATCAGGTCGGACTGAAATAAAAGCTGGATTCATCCTGGACTACCATACCAATCCACCAGCTGCACCACAGACTCACTTATAAATTTATTTTCCATTCCTCTCACTGGACGCTGCCAACCGAATCTAGCCTTCAGATATGAATTAGTTTGTCACTCTTCACCCATGTGGATGATAATCTAAGGGTTGAACTCTCTTGATGGATTATTAAGATGAAGGTTTGAGGTTTAAACCGTGTAGCTATTAGTGATGTCACACAACAACACAATCAAAGCCTTGTGATTGGATGGAATAGTTAGCTGATGGAGCTACCGTATTTAGTAAGGCTTTAAAGTCAAAGTGCAAATTCAACATCAGTTGTATAAAGATGTGAGAAAACCCTCATTGTGTGAGTGAGTGTGTGTCTAAAACTTATTTATTCTATTCTTTATTCTGTGATACTTGAAACTTTCATGAGCTGTAAAAGTGCAAATCCACGTCTCTAAAGGTTTCTCAGCAATGTAAACAAGTTTTCTCACACTATTATCTTTTAGGCCATACAAGTTCACAGTAAACTGATCAAACTGTTCTCCAGGACACCAGAGCTATTACAGCCAATAATGACAGATACATATCAAGTACATTCCTTTGTTATTCAAGAGTATTTTTTTGGAAATGGGTTTCAAAGGGTCACTGCATCAGAACAGGTGAGCAAACATAAGAAAGGTTTGACATAGTCCGCAACAATCTATTTTCTTACTCCACAGCAAAATATCAACTATATTATTATAGAAAATAAAGAAGTATAGGATGAATAGGGCCATATGTGGAACCAGGCTAACAAAACTGATTGAGGTTTATTAAACTGGACATAAGCAAAAGCAATGGCTGCATAAAACACCTCATTTTCCTCTGCTGAAGTAAACAAGTATTTAGTGATGCGCAATAAAAATACAAGTACTTCTCAATCAGTTGTCAGTCTTGTAGTTTGTTGTGCTTGGCCTCGGTGCAGCGTAAAGACTTTAAGGCGCAGCAACAGCTTGACAGATCTCCTCATTCCCTTTGTAGCACCTCCTGCACCAAACTCACTTTGGATAATTAGAACCACGAGCACATTCTTCCTTGTGTCTTTCTCAACAGTTAAATGCCAAGAGTTGAGTGTCATTGTCATGAGCCAGCATGTGAAATGAGCAAAGAGGAGGTGATAAAAACAATGCTGAATAAATTAGCTTTGGGATGTCATTGATAAAACTCACAGTATATTTGTAACGTGGAGAGGATGTTAAAATTTTAGATTACTGACCAAAAAAAGAAATAAACAACCCTAAAAAGTTATAGTATCACATAAACTACATGCATCAACATATACCAACTCTATCTGTTGTGTAGCGTTAGTACATTGTTCATGAGTGACAGCACTGCTTTTAAATGTTCCACCAGTTTACGATCAGAGAGATGTAGTAAGAGGTGAATGTGATCAAAATTCATCCAGTCAGTTAGAATGTTGTAAATAATGTTCAGAAAGTGTTATAGAGTCACCCTTTGTAAAAACTTCATATTGTCTCAGTCCAGATCTTCTCATATTTTCATTGTGTATCTTAATAGATCCTCTTGTGAGCATGTGAACTTTAAAATGATCTCTGTGTAGATATGTTATGTAATACAGCCTCTGTTTTTCTAGTTAATTGTAGCTCAGCTCTCCAAATCCTCTGCAGGTTATGCTTCTTATAACCCACCATGTCACAGTCTCTGCCCCCATCTGCCCCTCTCCGTAGCTGTGCCCTGTGTTTGTGATTGTCTCCTGTGTTCGTTAGCGTCATTCTGAAGTGAAGCGCGCTCCACAACCATCTCTAGTTTGGTTCCACAGACAGGCTTCTGTCACGTTTCCCAAACCCACCTTTTTACTTTCCATAAAGCAATAACCGCAATTATAAAAGCAAAAACAGAAAAAACAAAATCGACTAGTTTTAAAGCTACTTATTAAAAAGGTATCCTAAATTGTTGTAATGTAAAATAGGGGTGAGCTGCAAACACAGACATGCAACCTGGACATTTGTGTGTCTTTCAGGTATTAGATCAGCAAATACTGTAATTTAATAGATCATGTCGGACATCTTTGTTTGTCTTCAAGCAGTATTTAACCCATCGATCCAAAATCATCACTTGGCAATGATATGTAATGAGCAGACACCCAGCCGAGGCAATTTTCAACTCATCTCTTGTATGTTGTTCTTGGTCTGGTGGGACAGCGGTGGAGGGAGAGAGAGTCTCATCATCCAGAATCTGCTGAAGTGTTTTGAGTAAGGCATCTCATGTCACTGTGGGGGGGGGGTGTCTCTGCTGGGGTCACATCGTACACAGTCTCACTGATACGTGTTCATAAAAATAGTTCATTTGGTCAAGAAACTTTGCTTCCAGTGATAATCCCATAATATAACGACAAACAGGAAGAGCTTGAAAAGATCTTGAGAGGGGGTGGACCGTCCTCTTTTTTCCTAAAGGTGCTCAATGATGATGTCTCCTCTCTCGGGGTCCAAACCGTTCATGAACAAACCACCGTTCCTCACCAGAGGTGTCATCAGGCCCTGCAGACCAGCATCTCTCTCGTTCTTGTCCCGTTCATCGTTGAAGTTTATGGACACGGTCCTCTTCGCCACGGTGAGTTCGGGGGCAGGGCCGAATCCCAGCTCTGAGGACAGTTTACGTTTGATGGAGGCAGCGCGCTGGAACTTGTCGTAGATCTCAACGCTGACGCGTCGCCGTGTTTCTTTGAACTCGGCTGAGACGTTAGCCGTCCACTCGGCAGCATGAGCTCGGATCTCTCCGACCTGCAAAGACAGAACGAGAAAGATGTATGTTATGTATGCACTGCTGAGCAGACTGCACCTGTAGGGCAAAGACACCTGGAATGACATGAAATATGATAAGACCTCATTAGTATGATGGAAAAAGAGCAGCAGAGAAGATCGTCTGTGTGTGTGTGTGTGTGTGTGTGTGTGTGTGTGTGTGTGTGTGTGTGTGTGTGTGTGTGTGTGTCTGCATATCTTCACCATCATAGCGAACACACACACACACACACCCACACACACACACACACACACACACACACACACACACACAGGCTACATAAACAGCTAACCCAAGCAGAGCTAACTAGTTACCCAAATACTGGCTGACTTCAACAGCTTGTGAGGAACTTCCAGTGTGTAGCTCTGAACCAGGTCATGCCACACACTGCTAGCGTAGCCTGAACAGAACCTCCACCTCAGGGCTGACCACACCCTTATCCGGGGGGAGGATATGTCAATCAATCAAATATCTCAGGATATGTCGATCACTCTGTCAAACGCTCCCATTTTCACGTGTGACACAATGGGTCGTGCTGTTTGTCTTATGTTCTGTCCAGCTAAAACAATTCCAAATATCTATTGATGCAGGAAGCATTTGTTTTCCACATTCTAGGAGTTGGTAGGGTTAGGGAGGACCACTGTGTATATGTAGAGTCCCTTTAGAACTTTAGAAGTTTTCCATTGCATCAAGCAGTCTACCAAATTTGTTTTTTGGATTTGTCCCCACGTTATCCCCATTTTAATTCAAGCTTTTGCTCATTTTAAATCTTTACTTTGGTGCATTCGTCACCAGATGACCTCCACAATTCATCTTTCATTGTTTTTGTATAATTGATTTTCAAAGAATGATTTCCACAGGTTGATAAAGGCATTGTCTACAATCATTGGTATTTAATGGACTCTACAACCACAAGAACTTTATTTAGAGTATTTAGAGTAACAAATAAACATGAATAAAATAGTAGAGAATACACCAGAGTGAGACAAAGTGTTTGCTCTGTACTGTATGACACTTGGCAGGACCGGCCAGTTGTAACCAATGAAAACAACCTCGTCTTCCATTGTTGCTTCTGTTCTCATTCAGACCATAGAGACAGATTTACAAAAACAAGGAAGAGCTCAGTGAAACACCAACAGGACAAGTGAAGCAGAAATGTGTGGAGCCCTGCAACTAACCCTGCAAGCAGGATATTTGTGTGCCTAAGTTCTGTCCTCCCATCTCATGAACAGGAGACCAGAGTCGCCTCAGAGCCTCAAACGCCGCCTGAGCTCCGATTATAATGCAGACGCTTTTACAGGACAGAAGATTATGGAGAATCACAGCAGGACTTCAGCATGAGAAACCATGGGAAGTATGACACACCACACACACACACACACACACACACACACACACACACATACACACACACACACACACACACACACACACACACACACACAGTGCATAATGTATCGCCTCCACTGACTTGTAGTTGCAAACCATCATGTTTAGCTCGTGGCCTCATCATGTCATGTCATCGTGCTCTTGTCAAAGTCCTTCTCCCTAAAACTCTGACACGACAACATGTATGTCAGTTAAGAACTGCCTAAAAATCAACCAGTCTTCATCTGAACTCACCTGACTGTAACTGTACAACAAACAGAATGTTCTGTATCTTATTATATAGTGTAAAGAGCATTGAATACATTTTCCTGCGAGGACATCACCTTGTTTCTCCCTCTGAATTAGTTCACAGTAATACTTCATGTCTGTCGATGTGTTTGGATAGCAGGCGGCTGATTGAATTAGAAATCAGTCTGCAAATGCTGAAGTGGAGCTGTGGGACTGTAAGTGGCTCGTATAACCTGCATGTTGTTGTATGGACATCAGCGCAGAAGGAAAAGCACCTAGAGATGTAGGAGGTGGGGACGCTTAGCTGGGGTAACATGTTGACTTTAAAGGGTAAAAGGTGTGAGAGGAGAGGTGTGATGGGTAGATTGAGTGGGGGATGAAAACATACCTCTTCTTTCGTCCGCTTGGAGATGACCCTTAACCAGTCTCCTATCATGCTGAGGATGGCAGCAAAGTAGGCCAGACCCACCAGAATCCAGAACCATACAACTGGTTTGTAGTAATCTAAGTACTCTATTTCAGAGCCACCTAGACCCAGAGACAGACGCAGACAGAAACAACGGCTGTCAGGTCCACACAGAAAAACACTTCGCCTGATGACGTAGGAAGATGAAAAACATTGCAGAGAGGGGTACCTGCCACAAAGTCTCCGAATCCGATGGTGGTCAGGGTGATGACCACAAAGTAAAGTGACTCGAGCGCAGACCAACCCTCAATGTGTTTAAAGATGGCTGCTGGGAGCGCCACAAACAACAGGCAGCCGAACAGCACAAACAGGAGGGTAGAGATGACGCGGATTTTTGTCTGACTGATGTCCCAGTGCTGCAGAACGGTGAGATGGAAACATGTCAGTGAATGTCACCTGTGCAACACCTGCCTTTACAACTTGTAAAAAAGAGGATTTGTTTGTAATTACTGCAAATACGGATGAAGCCTTGGCCCCAGAAACATTTGAAGAAGTTCTTGACTATTGCAGAGTTGGAACAATCCCCACAATGTTTGATTAAGGATTACTCCGTGACTTCTACTGCACTTCAAAATGTGATGTTCGTTGATGTTGTTTGTTTACAAGGTAATGTTCACATCCGCGTTCACCACGGTAGAAAGCTAAATCTCCTAATTTGCACTAAATTAAAAGAGCAACAGGACAATTTATTAAAGTGATAGTTAACCTGATAAAGCTGCTGGATGGAAGGATCACCACCTTTATTACAGCGTACCCTATGTGGTACTGACTGGCAGACAATCCAAATGCTGTGGAGACATTTTTTTTCTCAGAACTAGACGTAGAACTCATAGAAGTAAAATCAGCCAATCAGCAACTCAGTCGGCTCCATCCTCAGATCTCACATTCTTTTGCTCCCTTACAATATTAATATTGAGGTCATTCAATCGGGACCAAACTGGTGGACTGACGGACAACAATTACTGGTCTGCCACTATTCATCTGAAGCTGAATGGTAATGAAAACCGGACACTGCAGGCACTAACTGCATTATTTTGTCAACTAGTCCCCTGAGTGCAGTAGAAAGAAATAGAATCCCCCCGAAATAATTAAATAACGGTGTAGCTACACAGTCTGTAATCTGTAATACACACATGGTTAATCAATGAACTGTTGTCCTCTCTCCTAAAAGCCTTAATCATAATATTCATTACAGAGTTCCTCAGGAGAGCAGCAGCGGAAGAATACTGTTCTAAGTGGTACATTCAGATTCTCACAAAGCCCTGCTTTCACATGCACAGCATCATTTTCAGTCTTTAAAACAAAAGTCCAGTGACTTTTAAATGAAATGACTCAACTTAAAACACAGTTTTTAGTATTTCAGCTAGTCTGAAGCCAACAATGAGAAACTTTATGTTATACATCTAAAATTCGCTTTTAATTCAGCATAAAGCAGTATAAGGTTTCTATAAAGCCTGTATACAAGCCTGGCTGCTCAGAAAATTATTAATCAAAATGTAAATAAGGTCAGAGGTGTTGCTCACACCGCATTTAAAGTGTGTAAACACACGGATCATTTAACATAAAGAAATACACGTGTTGCATTTGAGATGTGATTTTAAAAAAAAACCTTTTATGACTACTCCTTCAAAATCTTTCCTAAATACGAGGGATTAATAAATAATGAGGAACTTGATATCATTTTTGCCATGCTGGTGATATATACTTTAGTTAATTTGGTGCACAAAATGCTCATTATATGTCTTACTCTGTAGAGATGATCTAGGGGTGGGTGAATAAAGGTTTCAGTGTAAATTATTCAGGACAGCCTATACAGACATGCCTGCTGTGGAAAATCAGTTTAACTTGTGAAATCTGTGAGCGTCCTCCTGGTTTTGCTCTCGTGACTCCAGACTGACCACAAACATTTTCTCCACTCTGGTGATGCCTTTGCCGAATATGGTGCCGAGCTGATCTCCCACACCAGCCAAGAGGAAGCCAAACAGAGGTATCCCGAGCAATGCATAGATAATGCAGAAGATCCTTCCACCTTCTGTGTGTGGAGAGATGTTCCCAAAACCTGCAGAGATGACAGGAGGAAAAGGAGACAGAGAAACACAGAAACATGTCACACCCAGCCATGTGATCAGTAACGTATTTATTAACTGAAGGAAGATGAATTGTATTCACATATTTTTATGAGTTTTTTTTCCATTAAAAAGTCTACATTTAATATGCTGAGCAGCCACCTGTGTCTTCATAAGAATAATCCTTCAGATATTGGAGATGGACGTGTAAAATCGATTGATGATTGGAAAAATAATGCTTCTATCTTCAGCAATCTTTTTGGAGAACGTGTTCAGGTGAAGGACACTAAATGCAAAATTCTATTCAAGGGCCATAAATAACTTCATTAACAAATATCTGCTCAAAGCTGTCAATAAAATTTCATAAGAAAAACTTAAATCTTGATATTTTCTGGCCATCTTAAGCAGGAGCTGAAGGAAACTGCTCTGCAGCCATCGCCTTGTGGCAGGTATAAATAAACCCAGGCATTCTGTAGCGTGTGTGTGTGTGTGTGTGTGTGTGTGTGTGTGTGTGTGTGTGTGTGTGTGTGTGTGTGTGTGTGTGTGTGTGTGTGTGTGTGTGTGTGTGTGTGTGTGTGTGTGTGTGTGTGTGTGTGTGTGTGTTTACGATTGTGTTTGTGTGTGTTTACGATTGTGTTTGTGTGTGTGTGTGTGTGTGTGTGTGTGTGTGTGTGTGTGTGTGTGTACGATTGTGTTTGTGTGTGTGTGTGTGTGTGTGTGTGTGTGTGTGTGTGTGTTTACGATTGTGTTTGTGTGTGTTTACGATTGTGTTTGTGTGTGTGTGTGTGTGTGTGTGTGTGTGTGTGTGTGTGTGTGTGTGTGTGTGTGTGTGTGTGTGTGTGTGTGTGTGTGTACTACCGATGGTTGTGATAACAGTTCCTGCAAAGAAAAAGGCTGAGCTCAGGTCCCACAGGCTGCTGTGGTTGGTCAGTGTTCCTCCAGGGTTTACTCCTGAACGGATCGCAGACACAACTTGCTGCAGGGGAAAAAAATGTGAGAGGTTTACATTCAAATGGGAACGTGTGTGTTTCTGTGTTTCTGTGTATGTGCGTTACACACAAGAGCTACTAATTTTCTTGTTGCTGAAAAATTATGCAGGCATTAGTTTTTAGTGCGTTTAGGTTATTGCCTCGCATCCTGCGGGTGAGGATAAAATCTGGAGCTGAGAGTCCTCCAAAGAACAGACTGGAAGGGCAGAGAAATTGGCGAGGTTTCCAAGAAGCAGGAGCTGTCCAGGGTACTGAAGCCAGGCTCGCTGCTCTTTCTTATGGACGACGTTTTTCCAAACATGATTTTAGTTTTGGTGTAAGTCTCACCCTAACTAGCTCCTCCAGCTGGCTCTGGTTGACACACGAGTGTCTGGACAGGAACTCAAGCTTCTGGGACAGGATGGCCAAACGCTGGGCACTACAGAGACAGCAGAGGAAGTGGAAATGCACCTTTCTGATAACTTCTTTGACAGGGACAAAGATGCATCAAATTGTTGATTGATCACTAAGGATTGATCAATAAGTCCCCGACATATAAAAGCAATCATAAGAACATCTC